>NC_092718.1:100724804-100765306 GCF_047496885.1 Scyliorhinus torazame | reverse complement strand
GATAGCTTTCTGTCTATCTCGATATTTCCATTGCTCTCCGATTCCCCTGCTCACTCTTTCTCTTACAGTCTAGCTCCTCATCACCTCGCTTCCATTTCCTCCACACTCCACTCCCTCTATCCTCCATTCCCTCTATACTCCTCTCCCTCCCCTCTATACTCTCCCTCTCCTCTGTCTCTCTTACCCTCCCTCTCCTATTCTTACTCTCCCTCTCTCACAACCTCCGTCACCATCTCCTCTGTCTCGCTGGCCCTCCACTCCACCCACCCAACTCACCCACTTTCCCTCTCCCTTCTTCCCCCCTCCTCCTCCCTTGCTCCTCTCACACCCTCCATCCCCATTCCCTGTCTCATTGACCCTCCCCTCCCCTCCCTATCTCACCTGCTTTCCTTCTCCCTTTCTACTCCCTCCTCCACCCTCATTTGCTCCTCCTGGCCTCTCTCCCTTTCCTCCCACTTTCCCTCACTCCTCCTTCTCCATCCCTCCCTCTTTGTCTCCCGGCTTGCTCCTCCTTCCCCTTCTCCCCCCCCCCTCCGCCCCACCCCCTTCCCCCCCCTCCGCCCCACCCCCTTCCCCTCTCCGCCCCACCCCCTTCCCCCCCCTCCGCCCCACCCCCTTCCCCCCCCACCCCCTTCCCCCACCTCCACCCCACCCCCTTCCCCCCCACCCCCTTCCCCCCCTCCCCCCCACCCTCTCCCCCCCCTCCGCCCCACCCCCTTCCCCCCCTCCGCCCCACCCCCTTCCCCCCCCTCCGCTCCACCCCCTCCGCCCCACCCCCTTCCCCCCCTCCGCCCCACCCCTTCCCCCCTCCGCCCCACCCCCTTCCCCCCCTCCGCCCCACCCCCTTCCCCCCCTCCGCCCCACCCCCTTCCCCCCCTCCGCCCCACCCCTCCCCCCCCCCCCCCTCCGCCCCACCCCCTTCCCCCCCCTCCGCCCCACCCCCTTCCCCCCCCCCCCCCCCCCCCTTCCCCCCCTCCGCCCCACCCCCTTCCCCCCCCTCCGCCCCACCCCCTTCCCCCCCCTCCGCCCCACCCCCTTCCCCCCTCCGCCCCACCCCCTTCCCCCCTCCGCCCCACCCCCTTCCCCCCCCTCCGCCCCACCCCCTTCCCCCCCTCCGCCCCACCCCCTTCCCCCCCTCCGCCCCACCCCCTTCCCCCCCCTCCGCCCCACCCCCTTCCCCCCCTCCGCCCACCCCCTTCCCCCCCTCCGCCCCCCCCCTTCCCCCCCCCCTCCGCCCCACCCCTTCCCCCCCTCCGCCCCACCCCCTTCCCCCCCTCCGCCCCACCCCCTTCCCCCCCCTCCGCCCCACCCCCTTCCCCCCCCTCCGCCCCACCCCCTTCCCCCCCTCCGCCCCACCCCCTTCCCCCCCTCCGCCCCACCCCCTTCCCCCCCCTCCGCCCCACCCCCTTCCCCCCCCTCCGCCCCACCCTCTTCCCCCCCCTCCGCCCCACCCTCCTCCCCACCCCTCTCCCCCCCCTCCGCCCCACCCTCTTCCCCCCCCCTCCTCCCCACCCTCTCCCCCCCCCTCCGCCCCCCACCCTCTCTCCCCCCCTCCCCCTCTCCCCCCACCCTCTCCCCCCCTCCCCACCCTCTCCCCCCTCCCCCCACACCCTCCGCCCCCCACCCTCCTCCCCCCCTCCCCTCTCCCCCCACCCTCTCCCCCCCTCCCCACCCTCTCCCCCCCTCCCCCCACACCCTCCCCCCCCACCCTCTCCCCCCCCCACCCCACCCACTCCCCCCCTCCTCCCCCTCCCCCACCCTCTCTCCCCCCTCCCCCCCACCCTCTCCCCCCCTCCCCCCCCTCCCCCCCACCCACCCTCCCCCCCCCCCCCTCCCCCCCACCCTCTCCCCCCTCCCTCCCACTCCCCCCCACCCTCTCCCCCCTCCCCCCACCCTCTCCCCCCTCCCCCCCACTCCCCCCACCCTCTCCCCCCTCCGCCCCCCCTCTCCCCCCCACCCCACCCCCCCCTCTCCCCCCACCCCACCCCCCTCTCCCCCCCTCCGCCCCCCCTCTCCCCCCCACCCCACCCCCCTCTCCCCCCTCCGCCCCCCCTCTCCCCCCTCCGCCCCCCCTCTCCCCCCCACCCCACCCCCCCTCTCCCCCCCTCCGCCCCCCCTCTCCCCCCACCCCACCCCCCCTCTCCCCCCCTCCGCCCCCCCTCTCCCCCCACCCCACCCCCCCTCTCCCCCCCACCCCCACCCCCCCTCTCCCCACCCTCTCCCCCCCCCTCCTCCCCCCCCTCCCCCCACCCTCTCTCCCCCCTCCCCCCCACCCTCTCCCCCCTCCCCCCCACTCCCCCCCACCCCTCTCCCCCCCTCCGCCCCCCCTCTCCCCCCCCCACCCCACCCCCCCTCTCCCCCCCACCCCACCCCCCCTCTCCCCCCCTCCCCCCCCACCCCACCCCCCCTCTCCCCCCCACCCCACCCCCCTCTCCCCCCCACCCCACCCCCCCTCTCCCCCCCACCCCACCCTCTCCCCCCTCCCCCCCACCCCCCCTCTCCCCCCCACACCACCCTCTCCCCCTCCCCCCACCCCACCCCCCCTCTCCCCCCCCCCCCACCCTCTCCCCCTCCCCCCCACCCCACCCCCCCTCTCCCCCCCCCCCACCCTCTCCCCCCCCTCCTCCCCCCCTCCCCCCACCCTCTCTCCCCCCTCCCCCCCACCCTCTCCCCCTCCCCCCCACTCCCCCCCACCCCTCTCCCCCCCTCCGCCCCCCCCTCTCCCCCCCACCCCACCCCCCCTCTCCCCCCCTCCCCCCCACTCCCCCCCCCACCCTCTCCCCCCCTCCCCCCCCACCCTCTCCCCCCCTCCCCCCCCACCCTCTCCCCCCCTCCGCCCCACTCCCCCCCACCCTCTCCCCCCCTCCGCCCCCCCTCCCCCCCACTCCCCCCCACCCTCTCCCCCCCTCCGCCCCCCCTCCCCCCCACTCCCCCCCACCCTCTCCCCCCTCCGCCCCCCCTCTCCCCCCCACCCCACCCCCCCTCTCCCCCCCTCCCCCCCACCCCACCCCCCCTCTCCCCCCCACCCCACCCCCCCTCTCCCCCCACCCCACCCCCCCTCTCCCCCCCACCCCACCCTCTCCCCCTCCCCCCCACCCTCTCCCCCCCACCCCCCCTCTCCCCCCCACCCCACCCTCTCCCCCTCCCCCCCACCCTCTCCCCCCCACCCCCCCACCCTCTCCCCCCTCCCCCCCACCCCCCCACCCCGCCCCACCCTCTCCCCCCTCCCCCCCACCCCCCCCACCCCGCCCCACCCTCTCCCCCTCCCCCCCACCCTCTCCCCCCACCCCGCCCCACCCTCTCCCCCCTCCCCCCCACCCCCCCACCCCGCCCCACCCTCTCCCCCCTCCCCCCACCCTCTCCCCCCTCCCCCCCACCCCCCCCACCCCGCCCCACCCTCTCCCCCCTCCCCCCACCCCGCCCCACCCTCTCCCCCCCACCCTCTCCCCCCCCACCCTCTCCCCCGCCCCTCCCTCCGCCCCCCCTCCGCCCCACCCCCTTCCCCCCCCCTCCGCCCCACCCCCTTCCCCCCCCCCTCCGCCCCACCCCCTTCCCCCCCCCTCCGCCCCACCCCCTTCCCCCCCCTCCGCCCCACCCCCTTCCCCCCCCCTCCGCCCCACCCCCTTCGCCCCACCCCCTTCCCCCCCGCCCCACCCCCTTCGCCCCACCCCCTCCGCCCCACCCCCTTCCCCCCCCTCCGCCCCACCCCCTTCCCCCCCCCTCCGCCCCACCCCCCTTCCCCCCCCCTCCGCCCCACCCCCTTCCCCCCCCCCTCCGCCCCACCCCCTTCCCCCCCCCTCCCCACCCCCTTCCCCCCCCCTCCGCCCCACCCCCTTCCCCCCCCTCCGCCCCACCCCCTTCCCCCCCCCTCCGCCCCACCCCCTTCCCCCCCCCTCCGCCCCACCCCCTTCCCCCCCCCTCCGCCCCACCCCCTTCCCCCCCCCCTCCGCCCCACCCCCTTCCCCCCCCCTCCGCCCCACCCCCTTCCCCCCCCCTCCGCCCCACCCCCTTCCCCCCCCCCTCCGCCCCACCCCCTCCCCCCCCCCCTCCGCCCCACCCCCTTCCCCCCCCCTCCGCCCCACCCCCTTCCCCCCCCCTCCGCCCCACCCCCTTCCCCCCCCCTCCGCCCCACCCCCTTCCCCCCCCCTCCGCCCCACCCCCTTCCCCCCCCCTCCGCCCCACCCCCTTCCCCCCCCCTCCGCCCCACCCCCTTCCCCCCCCCTCCGCCCCACCCCCTTCCCCCCCCCCCTCCGCCCCACCCCCTTCCCCCCCCCTCCGCCCCACCCCCTTCCCTCCCCTCCGCCCCACCCCCTTCCCCCCCCTCCGCCCCACCCCCCTTCCCCCCCCTCCGCCCCACCCCCTTCCCCCCCCTCCGCCCCACCCCCTTCCCCGCCCCTCCGCCCCACCCCCTTCCCGCCCCACCCCCTTCCCGCCCCTCCGCCCCACCCCCTTCCCGCCCCTCCGCCCCACCCCCTTCCCGCCCCTCCGCCCCACCCCCTTCCCGCCCCTCCGCCCTTCCCGCCCCTCCGCCCTTCCCCCCTCCGCCCCACCCCCTTCCCGCCCCTCCGCCCCACCCCCTTCCCCCCCTCCGCCCCACCCCCTTCCCCCCCTCCGCCCCACCCCCTTCCCCCCCTCCGCCCCACCCCCTTCCCCCCCTCCGCCCCACCCCCTTCCCCCCTCCGCCCCACCCCCTTCCCGCCCCTCCGCCCCACCCCCTTCCCGCCCCTCCGCCCCACCCCCTTCCCGCCCCTCCGCCCCACCCCCTTCCCCCCCTCCGCCCCACCCCCTTCCCCCTCCGCCCCACCCCCTTCCCGCCCCTCCGCCCCACCCCCTTCCCGCCCCTCCGCCCCACCCCCTTCCCGCCCCTCCGCCCCACCCCCTTCCCCCCCTCCGCCCCACCCCCTTCCCCCCCTCCGCCCCACCCCCTTCCCCCCTCCGCCCCACCCCCTTCCCCCCCTCCGCCCCACCCCCTCCCCCCCCCCTCCGCCCCACCCCCTCCCCCCCCCCTCCGCCCCACCCCCTCCCCCCCCCCTCCGCCCCACCCCCTCCGCCCCACCCCCTCCCCCCCCTCCGCCCCACCCCCTCCGCCCCACCCCCTCCCCCCCTCCGCCCCACCCCCTTCCCCCCCCCTCCGCCCCACCCCCTTCCCCCCCCTCCGCCCCACCCCCTTCCCGCCCCTCCGCCCCACCCCCTTCCCCCCCCCTCCGCCCCACCCCCTTCCCGCCCCTCCGCCCCGCCCCACCCCCTTCCCCCCTCCGCCCCACCCCCTTCCCCCCCTCCGCCCCACCCCCTTCCCCCCCTCCGCCCCACCCCCTTCCCCCCCTCCGCGCCACCCCCTTCCCGCCCCTCCGCCCCACCCACTTCCCCCCCTCCGCCCCACCCCCTTCCCCCCCTCCGCCCCACCCCCTTCCCCCCCTCCGCCCCAGCCTCTCCCCCCCCTCCGCCCCACCCTCTTCCCCCCCTCCGCCCCACCCCCTTCCCCCCCTCCGCCCCACCCCCTTCCCCCCCTCCGCCCCACCCCCTTACCCCCCTCCGCCCCACCCTCTCCCCCCCCTCCGCCCCACCCTCTTCCCCCCCCCTCCGCCCCCCCCTCTCCGCCCCCCCCTCTCCGCCCACCCCCCCATCCGCCCCCCCCTCTCCGCCCACCCCCCCATCCGCCCCCCCTCCGCCCCACCCTCTCCCCCCCCCTCCGCCCCACCCTCTCCCCCCCCCCTCCGCCCACCCTCTCCCCCCCTCCCCCCCCCTCCGCCCCACCCTCTCACCCCCCTCCGCCCACCCTCTCCCCCCCTCCCCCCCCCTCCCCCCTCTCCCCCTCTCCCTCTCCCCCCCTCACCCTCTCCCCCCCCTCTCCCCCCCTACCCTCTCCCCCTCTCCCTCTCCCCCCCTCACCCTCTCCCCCCCCTCTCCCCCCCTACCCTCTCCCCACTCCCCCCCCACACCCTCTCCCCCCCTCCCCCCCTACCCTCTCCCCACTCCCCCCCCACACCCTCTCCCCCCCTCCCCCCCTACCCTCTCCCCACTCCCCCCCACCCTCTCCCCCCCACCCTCTCCCCCCCTCCCCCCACCCTCTCCCCCCCTCCCCCTCCCCCCTCCCCCCCACCCTCTCCCCCTCCCCCCCACCCTCTCCCCCTCCCCCCCACCCTCTCCCCCCACCCCGCCCCACCCTCTCCCCCCCACCCTCTCCCCCCCCTCCGCCCACCCTCTCCCCCCCCTCCCTCTCTCCCTCCCTCCCCCCCTCTCCCTCTCCCCCCCTCACCCTCTCCCCCCCTCTCTCCCCCCCCCTCTCCCCCTCTCCCCCCCCCTCTCCCCCCCTACCCTCTCCCCACTCCCCCCCACCCTCTCCCCCCCACCCTCTCCCCCCCCTCCCCCCCCTCCCCCCCACCCTCTCCCCCCCCTCCCCCCCTCCCCCCCACCCTCTCCCCCCACCCCGCCCCACCCTCTCCCCCCTCCGCCCCACCCTCTCCCCACCCTCTCCCCCCACCATCTACCCCCCACCCTCTACCCCCTCCCCCCACCCTCTCCCCCCTCCCCCCACCCTCTCCCCCCCACCCTCACCCCCCCACCCACCCTCTCCCCCCCCCCTCCCCCCTCTCGCCCCCCACCCACCCTCTCCCCCCCACCCACCCTCTCCCCCCCACCCACCCTCTCCCCCCCCCTCCCCCCTCTCGCCCCCCCCTCCCCCGCCCCACCCTCTCCCCCCCTCTCCCCCGCCCCACCCTCTCCCCCCCCTCCCCCGCCCCACCCTCTCCCCCGCCCCACCCTCTCCCCCCTCCCCCGCCCCACCCTCTCCCCCCTCCCCCGCCCCACCCTCTCCCCCCTCCCCCGCCCCACCCTCTCCCCCCTCCCCCGCCCCACCCTCTCCCCCCTCCCCCGCCCCACCCTCTCCCCCCTCCCCCGCCCCACCCTCTCCCCCCCTCCCCCGCCCCACCCTCTCCCCCCTCCCCCGCCCCACCCTCTCCCGCCCCACCCTCTCCCCCCCTCCCCCGCCCCACCCTCTCCCGCCCCACCCTCTCCCCCCCTCCCCCGCCCCACCCTCTCCCGCCCCACCCTCTCCCCCCGCCGCTCTCTCCCCCCGCCGCCCCACAGATGAAGTCAGCTTTCTCACGCTTACCAAATTCATCAGCTGAGAACTGCTCCGTCCAAAACGACCGTCCATTGGTCAGTCTCATCTCGTACTCAAGCTCAAGCCCACTGCCCTGTGACCGAGAGAGAGGAGGGCCCCATGTTAGTCACCTCATCCTGCTGCTGCTGACTGAAGGAGGGAGGGGGGTGGAGAGGGGGATTACGAGGGGTGTTAATTGCATAAGGAGTCAATGATAGGCCCCCTGTGCAAGTGTAGGGGGCGCAGTGACCCTCCGGAGATACCGCACTGGAGGAGTTACAGAGATAGGGAGGGTTGTAGGGGCTGGAGGAGGTTACAGAGATAGGGAGGGTTGGAGGGGCTGGAGGAGGTTACAGAGATAGGGAGGGTTGTAGGGGCTGAAGGAGGTTACAGAGATAGGGAGTGTTGTAGGGGCTGGAGGAGTTACAGAGATAGGGAGGGTTGTAGGGGCTGAAGGAGGTTACAGAGATAGGGAGTGTTGTAGGGGCTGGAGGAGTTACAGAGATAGGGAGGGTTGTAGGGGCTGAAGGAGGTTACAGAGATAGGGAGTGTTGTAGGGGCTGGAGGAGGTTACAGAGATAGGGAGGGTTGGAGGGGCTGGAGGAGGTTACAGAGATAGGGAGGGTTGTAGGGGCTGGAGGAGGTTACAGAGATAGGGAGAGTTAGAGGGGTTGGAGGAGGTTACAGAGATAGGGAGGGATGGAGGGGCTGGAGGAGGTTACAGAGATAGGGAGGGTTGTAGGGGCTGGAGGAGGTTACAGAGATAGGGAGGATTGTAGGGGCTGGAGGAGGTTACAGAGATAGGGAGGGTTGGAGGGGCTGGAGGAGGTTACAGAGATAGGGAGGGTTGGAGGAGCTGGAGGAGATTACAGAGATAGGGAGGGTTGTAGGGCTAGAGGAGGTTACAGAGATAGGGAGGGTTGTAGGGGCTGGAGGAGGTTACAGAGATAGGGAGGGTTAGAGGGGTTGGAGGAGGTTACAGAGATAGGGAGGGATGGAGGGGCTGGAGGAGGTTACAGAGATAGGGAGGGTTGTAGGGGCTGGAGGAGGTTACAGAGATAGGGAGGGTTGTAGGGGCTGGAGGAGGTTACAGAGATAGGGAGGGTTGGAGGGGCTGGAGGAGATTACAGAGATAGGGAGGGTTGTAGGGCTAGAGGAGGTTACAGAGATAGGGAGGGTTGTCGGGGCTGGAGGCGGTTTCACAAATAGGGAGGGGGTCAGGCCATGGAGGGATTTGAACACATGGATGAGCATTGTAGAAATCGAGCCATGGCCGTACTAGGGATCAGTGCCGGTCAGCGGATTGAGGGATGAACAAATTGGAGTGAATCAGGGGTCAGGCGTGATGTCAGGTTTGTTGAGGGCTGGAGTGTGCTGGAATAATGAATTCTGGATAGTGTGTGGAGCGTGGGCAGCAGATGAGAGATATTATGGTATTGAAGGGCGAGGCTCTGAGATGGTGGGGTTCATGCTCAGACGTCCATCTCAGTTTGTGCACATTCCAAAAATTCACAATGCTCAGTGACAATAATGCTGCTCATCTCAAACGGACAGCAACACCCGATGGAGGGGGGCCACAGGAGGGGGCGGGGGAATTTAGAGGGAGTGACACGGATCAGGAATTGTGTAGAGGGGAGGGTGGAGCACAGCGTTAAGGGCCAGGCAGTGTGCGCCTGGTACAGGCAGGCGACGGGAGCACTGACCTACCCCACACTTGCTCAGGGCGATGTACCACCAGCGCTCTCTCACCGACCGGAAGCTTCTCCCCCCCAGGCAGCTGAGGTAACCACTCTGACCTTCCTCCACAACCTGCCAGGGTGCAAGAACAAAAAGCTGTTAGTTTCCCTCCAGCACCAACATGGAGAGCGGGAGAGAGAGCAACCTTTCCCTCACACCTGCCCCCAAAGATGTCTGATCACCCTTACTCTGCCCCCTGCCCCCCCGACACAATGACACACGCACCAGGCGCACACAGGGTCCCTTCTCTCCAGACATCCGGGCTCATTCTTCACACAATCACATCAATACAATCCCTGAAAACTCATGGACACTTTCATTGTTTAATTCATCAAATAAAACCACAAACATCCATCCCTCCATCCACACCACTCCATCACTCCTCTGATTTATCTCCACAGCATTAAGCTGCCCGACACACATGGCCATACCACGTTTAATGCACAGATTGCTCCGTCCAAAGAGATCGCTCACCATGTACAGTGCTTGTGGCTGATTGCCTGCCAGCTCTGCCAATCCGCCGCTGGTGCCGCTGTCGGGACACGGAGTGCTGTGCAGACGGATGTCTCCTCTTTCTGAGGAAAAGGGGCAGGTGCAGGGGGCAGAACACGGCAGGGAAGACATTACACACTCATCCAAAGCAATTGTTCCACTCCTGGCGGGTTAGAGAGCACGGCAAAGCCTGCTCCAGATTCAGCCAGCCTGTCAAGTATTTTAGATAATTCGTGCAACACCATTCACCTGCGTTAGATACAGAGTAAAGCTCCCTCCACACTGTCCCCATCAAACACTCCCAGGACAGGGACAGCACGGGGTTAGATACAGAGTAAAGTTCCCTCCACACTGTCCCCATCAAACACTCCCAGGACAGGTACAGCACGGGGTTAGATACAGAGTAAAGCTCCCTCTACACTGTCCCCATCAAACACTCCCAGGACAGGGACAGCACGGGGTTAGATACAGAGTAAAGCTCCCACTACACTGTCCCCATCAAACACTCCCAGGACAGGTACAGCACGGGGTGAGATACAGAGTAAAGCTCCCTCCACACTGTCCCCATCAAACACTCCCAGGACAGGTACAGCACGGGGTTAGATACAGAGTAAAGCTCCCTCTACACTGTCCCCATCAAACACTCCCAGGACAGGTACAGCACGGGGTTAGATACAGAGTAAAGCTCCCTCCACACTGTCCCCATCAAACACTCCCAGGACAGGTACAGCACGGGGTTAGATACAGAGTAAAGCTCCCTCTACACTGTCCCCATCAAACACTCCCAGGACAGGTACAGCACGGGGTTAGATACAGAGTAAAGCTCCCTCCACACTGTCCCCATCAAACACTCCCAGGACAGGTGCAGCACAAGGTTAGATACAGAGTAAAGCTCCCTCCACACTGTCCCCATCAAACACTCCCAGGACAGGTACAGCACGGGTTGAGACAGAGTAAAGCTCCCTCTACACTGTCCCCATCAAACACTCCCAGGACAGGTACAGCACGGGGTTAGATACAGAGTAAAGCTCCCTCCACACTGTCCCCATCAAACACTCCCAGGACAGGTACAGCACGAGGATAGATACAGAGTAAAGCTCCCTCTACACTGTCCCCATCAAACACCCCCAGGACAGGTACAGCACGAGGATAGATACAGAGTAAAGCTCCCTCTACACTGTCCCCATCAAACACTCCCAGGACAGGTACAGCAGGGGGTTAGATACAGAGTAAAGCTCCCTCCACACTGTCCCCATCAAACACTCCCAGGACAGGTACAGCACGAGGATAGATACAGAGTAAAGCTCCCTCCACACTGTCGCCATCAAACACCCCCAGGACAGGTACAGCACGAGGATAGATACAGAGTAAAGCTCCCTCTACACTGTCCCCATCAAACACTCCCAGGACAGGTACAGCAGGGGGTTAGATACAGAGTAAAGCTCCCTCTACACTGTACTCATCAAACACTCCCAGGACAGGTACAGCCCGGGGTTAGATACAGAGTAAAGCTCCCTCTACACTGTCCCCATCAAACACTCCCAGGACAGATACAGCAGGGGGTTAGATACAGAGTAAAGCTCCCTCCACACTGTACACATCAAACACTCCCAGGACAGGTACAGCACGGGGTTAGATACAGAGTAAAGCTCCCTCCACACTGTCCCCATCAAACACTCCCAGGACAGGTACAGCACGGGATTAGCTACAGAGTAAAGCTCCCTCCACACTGTCCTCATCAAACACTCCCAGGACAGGTACAGCCCGGGGTTAGATACAGAGTAAAGCTCCCTCTACACTGTCCCCATCAAACACTCCCAGGACAGGTACAGCACGGGGTTAGATACAGAGTAAAGCTCCCTCCACACTGTCCTCATCAAACACTCCCAGGACAGGTACAGCACGGGGTTAGATACAGAGTAAAGCTCACTCTACATTGCCCCCATCAAACACTCCCTGGACAGGTACAGCCCGGGGTTAGATACAGAGTAAAGCTCACTCTACATTGCCCCCATCAAACACTCCCTGGACAGGTACAGCCCGGGGTTAGATACAGAGTAAAGCTCCCTCTGCACTGTCCCCATCAAACACTCCCAGGACAGGTACAGCACGGGGTTAGATACAGAGTAAAGCTCCCTCCACACTGTGCTCATCAAACACTCCCAGGACAGGTACAGGGTTAGATACAGAGTAAAGCTCCCTCTGCACTGTCCCCATCAAACACTCCCAGGACAGACACAGCACGGGGTTAGATACAGAGTAATACTCCCTCTACACTGTCCCCATCAAACACTCCCAGGACAGGTACAGCACAGGGTTAGATACAGAGTAAAGCTCCCTCCACACTGTACTCATCAAACACTCCCAGGGCAGGTACAGCATGGGGTTAGATACAGAGTAAAGCTCCCTCTACACTGTCCCCATCAAACTCGCCCAGGACAGGTGCAGCACAGGGTGAGATACAGAGCAAAGCTCCCTCTACACTGTCCCCAT
Source organism: Scyliorhinus torazame (assembly GCF_047496885.1). NCBI lineage: Eukaryota > Metazoa > Chordata > Chondrichthyes > Carcharhiniformes > Scyliorhinidae > Scyliorhinus > Scyliorhinus torazame. The sequence goes on along the minus strand of NC_092718.1, from coordinate 100,753,482 downwards.
CAAACACGCCTTGACAGGTACAGCACGGGTTTAGATACAGAGTAAAGCTCCCTCTACACTGTACTCATCAAACACTCCCAGGACAGGTACAGGGTTAGATACAGAGTAAAGCTCCCTCCACACTGTCCCCATCAAACACTCCCTGGACAGGTACAGCCCGGGGTTAGATACAGAGTAAAGCTCCCTCTGCACTGTCCCCACCAAACACTCCCAGGACAGGTACAGCACGGGGTTAGATACAGAGTAAAGCTCCCTCCACACTGTACTCATCAAACACTCCCAGGACAGGTACAGGGTTAGATACAGAGTAAAGCTCCCTCCACACTGTACTCATCAAACACTCCCAGGACAGGTACAGCACAGTGTTAGATACAGAGTAAAGCTCCCTCTGCACTGTCCCCATCAAACACTCCCAGGACAGGTACAGCATGGGGTTAGATACAGGGTACAGCATGGGGTTAGATACAGAGTAAAGCTCCCTCCGCACTGTACTCATCAAACACTCCCAGGACAGGTACAGCACGAGGTTAGATAGAATAAAGCTCCCCTCTACACTGTCCCCTATCAAACACCCCCCAGGACTAGGTACAGCACAGGGTTAGATACAGATTAAAGCTCCCTCTACACTGTCCCTATCAAACACTCCCAGGACAGGTACAGCACAGGGTTAGATACAGAGTAAAGCTCCCTCTGCACTGTCCCCATCAAACACTCCCAGCGACAGGTACAGCATGGGGTTAGATACAGAGTAAAGCTCCCTCTTGCACTGTCCCATCAAACACTCCCAGGCACAGGTACAACACAGGGGTTAGATACAGAGTAAAGCTCCCTCTACACTGTCTCCATCAAACACTCCCAGCGACAGGTACAGCACAGGGTTAGATACAGAGCAAAAGCTCTCTCTACACTGGTCCCCATCCAGAGTAAAAGCTCCCTCTACACTGTCCCCATCAAACACTCCCCAGGACAGGTACAGCACGGGGTTAGATACAGAGTAAAGCTCCCTCTACACTGTCCCCCATCAAACACTCCCTGGACAGGTCCAGCACAGGGTTAGATACAGAGCAAAGCTCTCTCTACACTGACCCCATCAAACACTCCCAGGACAGGTACAGCACGGGGTTAGATACAGAGTAAAGCTCCCTCTACACTGTCCCCATCAAACACTCCCAGGACAGGTACAGCACGGGGTGAGATACAGAGCAAAGCTCTCTTTTGTCGTGTTCTCTATTTTGCTTTACGTGGATGGCTCGGATGCGTAGTGTTGAGTAAAGAACACAAAGCTTTGTTAACGAATGAAACTATAAATTTATTTACACTACTAAGGTTCGTTCACATTCATAAAGTAGATGGTTATTGTATAAAACTGTGCTATCTCTAACTTTCAGAACTCTCAAGTGTACAATTGCTCTCTCGCACACCTATCCAATCGACTTAATCTTATCCCCAAATCACATGATATATAAATGACTGTTCTGTGGTTCCCTCTAGTGGTATGAATCATTATCAATAACTTAACCGTTTGCACCCCAGTCAATAAACATATGCATACCCTTTTTTGCAAGTCGTTTGGAGATTTCTACAAACATATGTCAGCATAATTATCTGTTCATTAAAAGTAATTGAGTACTACTTAACAATTAAAAAAAAATTTTTTTTTTTTATACAGTCCATAAATTGTGTGTGTACTCAGTCTTCACTGAGATAGTGTATTGACATACCAACAAGTCATCAGTCCAAATGGATCAGGTGGTCGACTGGTTGAACCACTTTTGTTGTCAGACCTGGGGCGTCATTCTCCGACCCCCCGCCGGGTTGGAGAATCGCCGGGGGCTGCCGTGAATCCCGCCCCCGCCAGTTGCAGAAGTCTCCGGTACCGGATCTTCGGCGGGGGCGGGAATCGGGCCGCGCCGATTGGCGGGCCCCCCCGCTGGATTCTCCGGCCCGGATGCGCCGATAAATTGCCTGTCCCGCCGGCGTGGATTAAACCACCTTTTGAACGGCGGGACAAGGCGGCGTGGGCGGGCTCCGGGGTCCTGGGGGGGGCAGGGGGCGATCTGGCCCCGGGGGGTGCCCCCACGGTGGCCTGGCCCGCGATCGGGGCCCACCGATCCGCGGGCGGGCCTGTGCCGTGGGGGCACTCTTTTCCTTCCGCCTCCGCCACGGTCTCCACCATGGCGGAGGTGGAAGAGACTCCCTCCACTGCGCATGCGTGGGAAACTGTCAGCGGCCGCTGACTCTCCCGCGCATGCGCCGCCCGGGGATGTCATTTACGCGCCAGCTGGCGGGGCAACAAAGGCCGTTTCCGCCAGCTGGTGGGGCGAAAATTCCTCCGGCGTCGGCCTAGCCCCTCAATGTTGGGGCTCGGCCCCCAAAGATGCGGAGCATTCCGCACCTTTAGGGTGGCGCGATGCCCGTCTGATTGGCTCCATTTTGGGCGCCAGTCGGTGGACATCGCGCCGTTTCGGGAGAATTTCGCCCCTGGTCTTTTTTCTGTGTTTGTGGTGTCAGGTTTGTGTGTCCTTTGCCCTAAAAACTGGTTTGCTTTTTGGTCTTTGGGCAAATACGAACTCATTAAATTTGTTGGCATGACTTCTTTTCGGTCTAAACAATATCCTGTTCTTCCTGACATTGGTGCCATTATGCGTGAATTTGTGTTGTCTACACACACATTTGTTTGTTCAACCTCGACCTATAGCTGTGTTTCACACACTGTCCTGCAGTCCCTTGCTCAGTTGCCATCTGGATTTCTTTCCATCCTGTATTGTCTGTCAAGTGTGACTGCAAGTTTCAACACTTTCTTGCCATTGCATTGGACTGTGCTGTTTAGTTGTCCTTCGGTTTTCAGAGATGTACCATTGTGTACAGTCTGTTGTCCCGTAGTTGCACTTTGTGTGCTCAAGATCAGTTCCTTCTGGATTGTTTGATTCATTTTTAAACTTTTTCATTATCTTTTTTTTTATTAAATATTTTATTGAAAATTTTTGGTCAACCAACACAGTACATTGTGCATCCTTTACACAATATTATAACAACACAAATAACAATGACCTATTTTATAAACAAAAAATGAATAAATAATAAAAATGAAAACTAGCCCTAATTGGCAACTGCCTTGTCACAAGTAACACTCTCCAAAAATATAATTTAACAGTCCAATATATAATTATCTGTAGCAACGACCTATACATACTATACAGTATATATTAACAACCCTGAGAGTCCTTCTGGTTCCTCCTCCCCCCCCGCCCCCCCCCCCCCCCCCCCCCCCCGATCCTGGGCTGCTGCTGCTGCCTTCTTTTTCCCATTCCGTCTATCTTTCTGCGAGGTATTCGACGAACGGTTGCCACCGCCTGGTGAACCCTTGAGCCGACCCCCTTAGGATGAACTTAATCCGCTCTAGCTTTATAAACCCCGCCATGTCATTTATCCAGGTCTCCACCCCCGGGGGCTTGGCTTCTTTCCACATTAGCAATATCCTGCGCCGGGCTACTAGGGACGCAAAGGCCAAAACATCGGCCTCTCTCGCCTCCTGCACTCCCGGCTCTTGTGCAACCCCAAATATAGCCAACCCCCAGCTTGGTTCGACCCGGACTCCTACTACTTTTGAAAGCACCTTTGTCACCCCCATCCAAAACCTCTGTAGTGCCGGGCATGACCAGAACATATGGGTATGATTCGCTGGGCTTCTCGAGCACCTCGCACACCTATCCTCCACCCTGCTTAGGGCATCTGCCCACAGCCCCTCCTCGATCTCCTCCCCCAGCTCTTCTTCCCATTTCCCTTTTAGTTCATCTACCATAGTCTCCCCTTCGGCCCTCATTTCCCTATATATATCTGACACCTTACCATCCCCCACCCATGTCTTTGAGATCACTCTGTCCTGCACCTCTTGTGTCGGGAGCTGCGGGAATTCCCTCACCTGTTGCCTCGCAAAAGCCCTCAGTTGCATATACCTGAATGCATTCCCTTGGGGCAACCCATATTTCTCGGTCAGCGCTCCCAGACTCGCGAACTTCCCATCCACAAACAGATCTTTCAGTTGCGTTATTCCTGCTCTTTGCCACATTCCATATCCCCCATCCATTCCCCCCGGGGCAAACCTATGGTTGTTTCTTATTGGGGAACCCCCAAGGCTCCAGTCTTTCCCCTATGCCGTCTCCACTGTCCCCAAATCTTCAGTGTAGCCACCACCACCGGGCTTGTGGTGTAGTTCCTCGGTGAGAACGGCAATGGGGCTGTCACCATAGCCTGGAGGCTAGTCCCCCTACAGGACGCCCTCTTTAATCTCTTCCACGCCGCTCCCTCCTCCTCTCCCATCCACTTACTCACCATTGAAATATTAGCGGCCCAATAATACTCACTTAGGCTCGGTAGTGCCAGCCCCCCCCTATCCCTGCTACGCTGTAAGAATCCCTTCCTCACTCTCGGGGTCTTCCCGGCCCACACAAAACCCATGATGCTCTTTTCAATCCTTTTAAAAAAAGCCTTCGTGATCACCACCGGGAGGCACTGAAACACAAAGAGGAATCTCGGGAGGACCACCATCTTAACCGCCTGCACCCTCCCTGCCATTGACAGGGATACCATATCCCATCTCTTGAAATCCTCCTCCATCTGTTCCACCAACCGCGTTAAATTTAACCTGTGCAATGTGCCCCAATTCTTAGCTATCTGGATCCCCAGGTAACGAAAGTCCCTTGTTACCTTCCTCAGCGGTAGGTCCTCTATTTCTCTACTCTGCTCCCCTGGATGCACCACAAACAACTCACTTTTCCCCATGTTCAATTTATACCCTGAAAAATCCCCAAACTCCCCAAGTATCCGCATTATTTCTGGCATCCCCTCCGCCGGGTCCGCCACGTATAGTAGCAAATCGTCCGCATACAAAGATACCCGGTGCTCTTCTCCTCCCCTAAGTACTCCCCTCCACTTCTTGGAACCCCTCAACGCTATCGCCAGGGGCTCAATCGCCAGTGCAAACAATAATGGGGACAGAGGGCATCCCTGCCTTGTCCCTCTATGGAGCCGAAAATATGCAGATCCCCGTCCATTCGTGACCACGCTCGCCACTGGGGCCCTATACAACAGCTGCACCCATCTAACATACCCCTCTCCAAAACCAAATCTCCTCAACACCTCCCACAAATAATCCCACTCCACTCTATCAAATGCTTTCTCGGCATCCATCGCCACTACTATCTCCGTTTCTCCCTCTGGTGGGGCCATCATCATTACCCCTAACAACCTCCGTATATTCGTGTTCAGCTGTCTCCCCTTCACAAACCCAGTTTGGTCCTCGTGGACCACCCCCGGGACACATTCCTCTATTCTCATTGCCATTACCTTGGCCAGGACCTTGGCATCTACATTTAGGAGGGAAATAGGTCTATAGGACCCGCATTGTAGCGGGTCCTTTTCCTTCTTTAAGAGAAGCGATATCGTTGCTTCAGACATAGTAGGGGGCAGTTGTCCCCTTTCCTTTGCCTCATTAAAGGTCCTCGTCAGTACCGGGGCGAGCAAGTCCACATATTTTCTATAGAATTCGACTGGGAATCCATCCGGTCCCGGGGCCTTTCCCGCCTGCATGCTCCTAATTCCTTTCACCACTTCTTCTACCTCGATCTGTGCTCCCAGTCCCACCCTTTCCTGCTCTTCCACCTTGGGAAATTCCAGCCGATCCAAGAAGCCCATCATTCTCTCCCTCCCATCCGGGGGTTGAGCTTCATATAATTTTTTATAAAATGTCTTGAACACTCCATTCACTCTCTCCGCTCCCCGCTCCATCTCTCCTTCCTCATCCCTCACTCCCCCTATTTCCCTCGTTGCTCCCCTTTTCCTCAATTGGTGTGCCAGCAACCTGCTCGCCTTCTCCCCATATTCGTACTGTACACCCTGTGCCTTCCTCCATTGTGCCTCTGCAGTGCCTGTAGTCAGCAAGTCAAATTCTACATGTAGCCTTTGCCTTTCCCTGTACAGTCCCTCCTCCGGTGCTTCCGCATATTGTCTGTCCACCCTCAAAAGTTCTTGCAGCAACCGCTCCCGTTCCTTACTCTCCTGCTTCCCTTTATGTGCCCTTATTGATATCAGCTCCCCTCTAACCACCGCCTTCAACGCCTCCCAGACCACTCCCACCTGGACCTCCCCATTATCATTGAGTTCCAAGTACTTTTCAATGCACCCCCTCACCCTTAGACACCCCCCCTCATCTGCCATTAGTCCCATGTCCATTCTCCAGGGTGGGCGCCCTCCTGTTTCCTCCCCTATCTCCAAGTCCACCCAGTGTGGAGCGTGATCCGAAATGGCTATAGCCGTATACTCCGTTCCCCTCACTTTCGGGATCAATGCCCTACCCAGCACAAAAAAGTCTATTCGCGAGTAGACTTTATGGACATAGGAGAAAAACGAGAACTCCTTACTCCTAGGTCTGCTAAATCTCCACGGGTCTACACCTCCCATCTGCTCCATAAAATCTTTAAGCACCTTGGCTGCTGCCGGCCTCCTTCCAGTCCTGGACTTCGACCTATCCAGCCCTGGTTCCAACACCGTATTAAAATCTCCCCCCATTATCAGCTTTCCCATCTCTAGGTCCGGAATGCGTCCTAGCATCCGCCTCATAAAATTGGCATCATCCCAGTTCGGGGCATATACGTTTACCAAAACCACCGTCTCCCCCTGTAGTTTGCCACTCACCATCACGTATCTGCCCCCGTTATCCGCCACTATAGTCTTTGCCTCGAACATTACCCGCTTCCCCACTAATATAGCCACCCCCCTGTTTTTCGCATCTAGCCCCGAATGGAACACCTGCCCCACCCATCCTTTGCGTAGCCTAACCTGGTCTATTAGTTTCAGGTGCGTTTCCTGTAACATAACCACATCTGCCTTAAGTTTCTTAAGGTGTGCGAGTACCCGTGCCCTCTTTATCGGCCCGTTCAGCCCTCTCACGTTCCACGTGATCAGCCGAGTTGGGGGGCTTCCTACCCCCCCCCCCACCCTTGTCGATTAGCCATCACCTTTTTCCAGCTCCACACCCAGTTCCCACGCAGCTGTATCTCCCCCAGGCGGTGCCCCCCCGCCCATCCTCTCCCATACCAGCTCCCCCCTCTCCCCAGCAGCAGCAACCCAGTAATTCCCCCCTCCCACCCCCCCCGCCAGATCCCCCGCTAGCGTAATTACTCCCCCCATGTTGCTCCCAGAAGTCAGCAAACTCTGGCTGACCTCGGCTTCCCCCCGTGACCTCGGCTCGCACCGTGCGACGCCCCCTCCTTCCTGCTTCTCTATTCCCGCCATGATTATCATAGCGCGGGAACCAAGCCCGCGCTTCTCCCTTGGCCCCGCCCCCAATGGCCAACGCCCCATCTCCTCCACCTCCCCTCCCCCCCCATCACCACCTGTGGGAGAGAGAAAAGTTACCACATCGCAGGATTAGTACATAAAACCCCTCTTTGCCCCCCACATTCGCCCCACCACTTTGTTCAAACGTTCTTTTTAATAACCCGCTCATTCCAGTTTTTCTTCCACAATAAAAGTCCACGCTTCATCCGCCGTCTCAAAGTAGTGGTGCCTCCCTCGATATGTGACCCACAGTCTTGCCGGTTGCAGCATTCCAAATTTTATCTTCTTTTTATGAAGCACCGCCTTGGCCCGATTAAAGCTCGCCCTCCTTCTCGCCACCTCCGCACTCCAGTCTTGATAAACGCGGATCACCGCGTTCTCCCATTTACTGCTCCGAGTTTTCTTCGCCCATCTAAGGACCATTTCTCTATCCTTAAAACGGAGGAATCTCACCACTATGGCTCTGGGAATTTCTCCTGCTCTCGGTCCTCGCGCCATCACTCGATATGCTCCCTCCACCTCCAACGGACCCGCCGGGGCCTCCGCTCCCATTAACGAGTGCAGCATCGTGCTCACATATGCCCCGACGTCCGCTCCCTCCACACCTTCAGGAAGACCAAGAATCCTCAGGTTGTTCCTCCTTGCGTTGTTTTCCAGTGCCTCCAACCTTCGTTTCTGATGTGCCTCCTGCGTCTCCGTCTTCACCACCAGGCCCTGTATATCGTCCTCATTCTCGGCTGCCTTTGCCTTCACGACCCGAAGCTCCCGCTCCTGGGTCTTTTGTTCCTCCTTTAGCCCTTCGATCGCCTGTAGTATCGGGGCCAACAGCTCTTTCTTCATTTCCTTTTTTATCTCTTCCACACAGCATTTCAAGAACTCTTGTTGTTCAGGGCCCCATGTTAAACTGCCACCTTCCGACGCCATCTTAGTTTTTGCTTGCCTTCCTTGCCGCTGTTCTAAAGGATCCACTGCAATCTGGCCACTCTCTCCTCCTTTTTCCATCCGTATCCAGGGGGGATTCCCTCCTGGTTTACCGCACAGTGTTTTTAGCCGTCAAAATTGCCGTTGGGGCTCCTATCAAGAGCCCAAAAGTCCGTTTCACAGGGAGCTGCCGAAACGTGCGACTCAGCTGGTCATCGCCGCACCCGGAAGCAAAACTTTTTCATTATCAATGTCCTTTGTATTATCTGATGTTTTGCTGAACTTTATGATCTCAGCTTCATGTGAATGATCTGATGCATCGTTGAGCTTTGTGACATCAGTCCCTTCTGTGTGGTCCGATGTATTGTTGAGCTCTTGGTACTTCTCATCTGGCATCAACTTCTCCAAGATGTTATTTTCTTGTCGGTTGTTCACAGTTGATGTGTTCTCAATTGAGTCATTCATTGTTGTACCCTGATTGTCATGTTCTTTTATACAGTCCAGCTGAGAGCTGTCAGTCTCACTTTTGTCCTGCACATCTTGTATGCTTCTTGTGATCACTTTGTCACTATTAGCAAATAGTGGATAGACCATCATGGTCTTCTGTTTGTTGATCAAATAAGCTAGATAGACCTTCATAGTTTTCCTCTTGTTGATCAAATAAACTAGATAGAACTTCATAGTCTTCTTTATGTTGTTCATTATCTGTTTCTTCACTGCTGTCCTTTCTGGCAAACACAGTGGATAGACTTTCATTGTCTTATTCTTGCTTTTCATCTGTACAAGATAGACCTTCACAGTCTTCTTCTGGTTGTTCATTTGTCAGGTTACTGCCATCTGATGTAGCAACGGTGTGCAATTACATTAGTGTATTGGATTCATCTACCATTAGTAGAGTGGTATTTAGCTTTTCAATCATGTTGCTAACACAATAGTTATCTAACCCAAATATCTCTGCCATATCGGAGTAATATTCTTCAATGTAGGATTTATTTTCTTTAGTTTTAGATTTGTTAACATTTTCTTCTTGTTGCATGCTGCAAACGTTTTGTTCCATGGTGCTGTGAAAGTCTTCTTCAGCTGTTTGCTCAAATTCAGGCAATGTTCTGCCTTGCGAGGTAAAAAGACGTGTTTTGCGCCTTTAAAACTTGTTTTTCCGATTTCCAGGCAGTTTTTCTTTAAGTGGGCGTGTCCACAACGTTCTGACGTCATGACGTCCGTGACGTCATGCGCAAACATGCATTGCGCATGCACAAATCGATCGTCTTCCAGCGTGCGTTCTTTTTTCAAGTGCACATGCGCAATCGTCTGCGCACGCGCAGAACGGTCAAATGCCGAATCGCGTCTTTTTTCAAAGTGCACATGTGCGAACTGGTCCTGCACATGTGCAGAACATTCAGAATCCGAATCGTGCAATTTTTTTCTTTAACTGCGCATGTTTGAAATGTGCGGTTTTTTCAGGTGCGCCTGCGCAGATTGGTCTTCCTTTTCCAGCGCGCTGAATTTTTAACTGCGCCACAGCTTGAACAGAGGCAAAAAATTTTTTAAAAACTTTGATTCAACGTTTCGCCACTTCTATTTTTAGGTTCTTTCTTCACATGGCACATTTCAATTGTGTCTTCCAGCCATATTTTTTGTTTCTTTTGCAGTTGTTTAGTGAGCTTTTCATTTCTTTTAAGCTCACAATAATGATCTTGTCATGGCAATGTCACTTTAAGAAATATTTGTCTGCTCAAGTGGCTGCAGTGATGTCAGAGTGTGGGTGGAGCTGAGCTCTGGCTCTGCTTTTTAGTTTCGCTTTGAGGAAAAGCTTGGGTGTGTCTGTGTTTTTTAGTTTTGTTTTAGTGTTGGTGCTGCAGCCAGCCAAAGGTGTAATTTCGATCTCTCTGCCATCTAAAGACTATCTCTAGATCATTTGGTGAATTCAGAGTGATAACTGCTTTCAGTAGAGAATTTAAACCTGATGTGCTTCTGTAAAAAGGATTTTTGTCTCATGCATGTTGAAAGGAAAGTTTAAGGATTACTTAAGAGTGCTGTATTCTTTGGGGGTCGTATTTGAATTGATTGTTGCTAAGCTGTTCACTATGTTTTAAAAAGGTTAACTGAGTTCATAGAATAAACATGGCTTTGCTTTAAAAATTACTTTGAAATTTTTGCTACACCACACCTGTAGAGCGAGCCGTGTGCTCCCCATACCACAATCTAGTAAAAGTCGTGGTTCAGGTGAACTCCATGATACACTTTGGGGTTCTCTAAACCCTGGCCCATAACAAATTTCAATCTTATTTTTTTCAACTTCATTCTCAAATTGGAATGAGTAATACTCCCCTCAATTCAGTAACAGCGCAATCTTTCACTTTTCACTGACCGTTTCGAGTTTTAAGGCGGAGAGGCATTGTTCAAACTCTTGTTCGAAACTTTTCTAGTTCACATCTACTTTACCCGAAATGCTGAATGCCTTTGGAAATTGCAGACCTTCCATGACTCATCGGCTGGGTATTTCTTTTTTTGTAGTGCTGCTGGTTGTTCCTACTGGAGCTCGTTGAGAATTTTTTTTTCACACGTTTTTTTTCCGTCGAATGCGGATTCTTTCTTTCTCCCTAAACCTGACTAATCTACTCTAGGACCACTCTTGGTACCATGTCAGAAGGTGGTACCTTACTATTTAAAGTTGTCCACTCCTGGTAACCATGTTGTATTCTCTATTCTGCTTAACCTGGATGGCTCGGATGCGTAGTGTTCAATAAAGAACACAAAGCTTAGTTAACAAACCAAACTATAAATTTATTTACACTACTGCCTAAGATTCGTTCACATTCATAAAGTAGAAGATTATTGTATAAAACTATGTTTTCTCTAACTTACGGAACTCTCAAGTACACAACTGCTCTCTCGCACACCTCACTACTATCTAATCTTTTTAATCAAATCCGAGAACCCCATGTTACATGAGAGATATATGACTGTTCTGTGGTTCCCTCTAGTGGTATGAATCATTATCATTAACTTGTTCACCCTTTACATCCTCGTCAATATACACATTATGACACTTCTGACACAATACAAACTCTCACTCCGTCTCTTACCTCACAGCCAGACCAGGTGTAGCGAGTTGTCAGGTTAATGACCTGATTATTGTCCGGTCGGAGGACTGATTCTTTCTCGTAACAGTCCTGTAACATAAAGACAGCGTATAAATCATGAAGATAAATGGAGAGACACGGGAGGAATGGGGAGCAGTTAAATGGGCTGGGACAGAGGGTATGTCTGTAAGAGAATGGAAGGGAGGAAGGAGGGAACAAGGTGACGAGAAGGGGGAGAGGGAAGGGAAGAATGAAAGTGGTGAAGCCTGGGGCCATATTGTCATGGGCAATCTCATACTGACCATCCGATTCTTCTGGTAAACAGCTGGCCACTGAGTCACATCATCAAAATACAGCAAAATGTTCTGACAGCAACTCGCCTGCAAGAGAGAAACAGGCAGAATTAAACGAGAGATAGACATCAACTGGAGAGAGAGAGAGAGAGAGAGAGAGAGTTAGACATCAACTGGAGAGAGAGAGAGTTACACATCAATTGGAGAGAGAGAGAGAGAGACACAGAGTTGGACATCAACTGGAGAGAGAGTTAGACATCAACTGGAGAGAGAGAGAGTGAGAGAGAGAGATAGACGTCAACTGGAGAGAGAGAGAGTGAGTTAGACATCAACTGGAGAGAGAGAGAGTTAGACATCAACTGGAGAGAGAGAGAGAGAGTTAGACATCAACTGGAGAGAGAGAGAGAGAGAGTTAGACATCAACTGGAGAGAGAGAGAGAGAGAGAGAGTTAGACATCAACTGGAAAGAGAGAGAGTGAGTTAGACATCAGCTGGAGAGAGAGAGAGAGTTAGACATCAACTGGAGAGAGAGAGAGAGAGAGAGAGAGTTAGACATCAACTGGAAAGAGAGAGTTAGACATCAACTGGAGAGAGAGAGTGAGAGAGAGAGAGATAGACGTCAACTGGAGAGAGAGAGAGATAGTTAGACATCAACTGGAGAGAGAGAGAGAGAGAGAGTGAGAGAGAGTTAGAAATCAACTGGAGAGAGAGTTAGACATCAACTGGAGAGAGAGGCATCAACTGGAGAGAGAGAGAGAGAGAGAGTGAGAGAGAGTTAGAAATCAACTGGAGAGAGAGTTAGACATCAACTGGAGAGAGAGAGAGAGAGAGAGAGAGAGAGTTAGACATCAACTGGAGAGAGACAGAAAGTTAGACATTAACTGGAGAGAGAGTTAGACATTAACTGGAGAGAGAGAGAGTTAGACATTAACTGGAGAGAGAGAGAGTTAGACATCAACTGGAGAGAGAGAGAGTTAGACATCAACTGGAGAGATAGAGAGTTAGACATCAACAGGAGAGAGAGAGTTAGACATCAACTGGAGAGAGAGAGAGAGAGATACATCAACTGGAGAGAGAGAGGAAGTTAGACATTAACTGGAGAGAGAGAGAGAGTGAGTTAGACTTCAACTGGAGAGAGAGAGAGAGAGAAGGTTAGACATCAACTGGAGAGAGAGAGAGAGAGAGAGTTAGACATCAACTGGAAAGAGAGAGAGTGAGTTAGACATCAACTGGAGAGATAGAGAGAGTTAGACATCAACTGGAGAGAGAGAGAGAGAGAGAGAGAGAGAGAGTTAGACATCAACTGGAAAGAGAGAGTTAGACATCAACTGGAGAGAGAGAGTGAGAGAGAGAGAGATAGACGTCAACTGGAGAGAGAGAGAGATAGTTAGACATCAACTGGAGAGAGAGAGAGAGAGAGAGAGATAGACATCAACTGGAAAGAGAGAGTTAGACATCAACTGGAGAGAGAGAGAGAGATAGACATCAACTGGAAAGAGAGAGTTAGACATCAACTGGAGAGAGAGAGAGAGAGAGAGAGAGAGATAGACTTCAACTGGAGAGAGAGAGTTAGACATTAACTGGAGAGAGAGACATCTACTGGAGAGAGAGAGGGGGAGAGAGTTAGAAATCAACTGGACAGAGAGTTGAACATCAACTGGAGAGAGAGAGAGAGAGAGAGAGTTAGACATCAACTGGAGAGAGAGAGAGTTAGACATCAACTGGAGAGAGAGAGAGTTAGACATCAACTGGAGAGAGAGAGTGAGAGTTAGAAATCAACTGGAGAGAGAGTTGAACATCAACTGGAGAGAGAGAGAGAGAGAGAGAGAGCTCACATCAACTGCAGAGAGAGAGAGAGTTAGACATCAACTGGAGAGAGAGAGTTAGACATTAACTGGAGAGAGAGAGAGAGTTAGACATCAACTGGAGAGAGAGTTAGACATCAACTGGAGAGAGACAGAGAGTTAGACATTAACTGGAGAGAGAGAGAGAGTTAGACATAAACTGGAGAGAGAGAGAGTTAGACATAAACTGGAGAGAGAGAGAGTTAGACATCAACTGGAGAGAGAGTTAGACATCAACTGGAGAGAGAGAGAGAGTTAGACATCAACTGGAGAGAGACAGAGAGTGAGACATTAACTGGAGAGAGAGAGAGAGAGAGAGAGTTAGACATCAACTGGAGAGAGAGAGAGTTAGACATCAACTGGAGAGAGAGAGAGTTAGACATCAACTGGAGAGAGAGAGAGTTAGACATCAACTGGAGAGAGAGAGAGAGAGAGAGAGAGAGAGATACATCAACTGGAGAGAGAAAGTGAGTTAGACATTAACTGGAGAGAGAGTTGGAGTTAGACATCAACTGGAGAGAGAGAGAGTTAGACATCAACTGGAGAGAGAGAGTGAGAGAGAGAGAGATAGACGTTAATTGGAGAGAGGGAGAGTTGGACATCAACTGGAGAGAGAGTTGGAGATAGACTTCAACTGGAGAGAGAGACAGGGAGAGAGAGTTAGACATCAGCTGGAGAGAGAGAGAGAGAGAGATAGACATCAACTGGAGAGAGAGTTAGACATCAACTGGAGAGAGAGGTAAAGAGTTAGACATCAACTGGAGAGAGAGGGAAAGAGAGAGAGAGTTAGACATCAATTGCAGAGAGAGAGAGTTAGACATCAACTGGAGAGAGAGTTAGACATCAACTGGAGAGAGAGAGAGTTAGACATCAACTGGAGAGAGAGAGAGAGTTAGACATCAACTGGAAAGAGAGAGTTAGACATCAACTGGAGAGAGAGAGTGAGAGAGAGAGAGATAGACGTCAACTGGAGAGAGAGAGTGTTAGACATCAACTGGAGAGAGAGTTAGACATTAACTGGAGAGAGAGAGAGAGAGAGAGAGTTAGAAATCAACTGGAGAGAGAGTTGAACATCAACTGGAGAGAGAGAGAGAGAGCTAGACATCAACTGGAGAGAGAGAGAGTTAGACATCAACTGGAGAGAGAGTTAGACATCGACTGGAGAGAGAGAGTGAGAGAGAGAGAGAGAGACATCAACTGGAGAGAGAGAGAGAGACAGTGAGAGAGTTAGAAATCAACTGGAGAGAGAGTTAGACATCAACTGGAGAGAGAGAGAGAGAGAGAGAGTTAGACATCAACTGGAGAGAGACAGAGTTAGACATTAACTGGAGAGAGAGAGAGAGAGAGAGAGTTAGACATTAACTGGAGAGAGAGAGTTAGACATCAACTGGAGAGAGAGAGAGAGTTAGACATCAACTGGAGAGAGAGAGTTAGACATCAACTGGAGAGAGAGAGAGAGTTAGACATCAACTGGAGAGAGAGAGTGAAAGAGAGAGAGATAGACGTTAATTGGAGAGAGGGAGAGTTGGACATCAACTGGAGAGAGAGTTGGAGATAGACTTCAACTGGAGAGAGAGACAGGGAGAGAGAGTTAGACATCAGCTGGAGAGAGAGAGAGAGAGATAGACATCAACTGGAGAGAGAGTTAGACATCAACTGGAGAGAGAGGTAAAGAGTTAGACATCAACTGGAGAGAGAGGGAAAGAGAGAGAGAGTTAGACATCAATTGCAGAGAGAGAGAGTTAGACATCAACTGGAGAGAGAGTTAGACATCAACTGGAGAGAGAGAGAGTTAGACATCAACTGGAGAGAGAGAGAGAGTTAGACATCAACTGGAAAGAGAGAGTTAGACATCAACTGGAGAGAGAGAGTGAGAGAGAGAGAGATAGACGTCAACTGGAGAGAGAGAGTGTTAGACATCAACTGGAGAGAGAGTTAGACATTAACTGGAGAGAGAGAGAGAGAGAGAGAGAGTTAGAAATCAACTGGAGAGAGAGTTGAACATCAACTGGAGAGAGAGAGAGAGAGAGCTAGACATCAACTGGAGAGAGAGAGAGTTAGACATCAACTGGAGAGAGAGTTAGACATCGACTGGAGAGAGAGAGTGAGAGAGAGCGAGAGAGACATCAACTGGAGAGAGAGAGAGAGACAGTGAGAGAGAGTTAGAAATCAACTGGAGAGAGAGTTAGACATCAACTGGAGAGAGAGAGAGAGAGTTGGACATCAACTGGAGAGAGACAGAGAGTTAGACATTAACTGGAGAGAGAGAGATAGACATCAACTGGAGAGAGAGAGAGAGTTAGACATCAACTGGAGAGAGAGAGTTAGACATCAACTGTAGAGAGAAAGGGAGTTAGACATTAACTGGAGAGAGAGTTGGAGTTAGACTTCAACTGGAGAGAGAGAGAGAGAGAGAGAGAGTTAGACATCAACTGGAAAGAGAGAGTTAGACATCAACTGGAGAGAGAGAGAGTGAGAGAGAGAGAGATAGACGTCAACTGGAGAGAGAGAGAGCTGGACATCAACTGGAGAGAGAGAGAGAGAGAGAGACGTCAACTGGGGAGAGAGAGAGTTAGACATCAACTGGAGAGAGAGAGTGAGAGAGAGTTAGACATCAATTGCAGAGAGAGAGAGTTAGACATCAACTGGAGAGAGAGTTGGACATCAACTGGAGAGAGAGAGAGTTAGACATCAACTGGAGAGAGAGAGAGAGTTAGACATCAACTGGAGAGAGAGAGAGAGAGAGAGTTAGACATCAACTGGAAAGAGAGAGTTAGACATCAACTGGAGAGAGAGAGTGAGAGAGAGAGAGATAGACGTTAACTGGAGAGAGAGAGTGTTAGACATCAACTGGAGAGAGTTAGACATTAACTGGAGAGAGAGAGAGAGAGAGAGAGAGAGAGTTAGAAATCAACTGGAGAGAGAGTTGAACATCAACTGGAGAGAGAGAGAGAGAGAGAGCTAGACATCAAATGGAGAGAGAGAGAGTTAGACATCAACTGGAGAGAGAGTTAGACATCGACTGGAGAGAGAGAGTGAGAGAGAGAGAGAGAGACATCAACTGGAGAGAGAGAGAGAGACAGTGAGAGAGAGTTAGAAATCAACTGGAGAGAGAGTTAGACATCAACTGGAGAGAGAGAGAGAGAGAGTTAGACATCAACTGGAGAGAGACAGAGAGTTAGACATTAACTGGAGAGAGAGAGAGAGAGTTAGACATTAACTGGAGAGAGAGAGTTAGACATTAACTGGAGAGAGAGAGAGAGAGAGAGAGAGATATACATCAACTGGAGAGAGAAAGGGAGTTAGACATTAACTGGAGAGAGAGTTGGAGTTAGACTTCAACTGGAGAGAGAGAGAGAGAGAGAGAGAGTTAGACATCAACTGGAGAGAGAGAGTTGGACATCAACCAGAGAGAGAGAGAGACGTCAACTGGAGAGAGAGAGACATCATCTGGAGAGAGAGAGAGAGAGACGTCAACTGGAGAGAGAGAGAGAGAGTTAGACATCAACTGGAGAGAGAGAGTGAAAGAGAGAGAGATAGACGTTAATTGGAGAGAGGGAGAGTTGGACATCAACTGGAGAGAGAGTTAGACGTCAACTGGAGAGAGAGAGAGAGAGAGTTAGAAATCAACTGGAGAGAGAGTTAGACATCAACTGGAGAGAGAGAGAGAGAGAGAGTTAGACATCAACTGGAGAGAGACAGAGAGTTAGACATTAACTGGAGAGAGAGAGAGTGAGACATCAACAGGAGAGAGAGAGTTAGACATCAACTGGAGAGAGAGAGAGAGAGAGAGAGAGAGAGAGATACATCAACTGGAGAGAGAGGAAGTTAGACATTAACCGGAGAGAGAGAGAGAGTTAGACATCGACTGGAGAGAGAGAGTGAGAGAGAGAGAGAGAGAGACATCAACTGGAGAGAGAGAGAGAGACAGTGAGAGAGAGTTAGAAATCAACTGGAGAGAGAGTTAGACATCAACTGGAGAGAGAGAGAGAGAGAGAGAGAGTTAGACATCAACTGGAGAGAGACAGAGAGTTAGACATTAACTGGAGAGACAGTTAGACATTAACTGGAGAGAGAGAGAGTTAGACATCAACTGGAGAGAGAGAGAGAGTTAGACATCAACTGGAGAGAGAGAGTTAGACATCAACTGGAGAGAGAGAGAGAGAGTTAGACATCAACTGGAGAGAGAGAGTGAAAGAGAGAGAGATAGACGTTAATTGGAGAGAGAGAGAGTTGGACATCAACTGGAGAGAGAGTTGGAGATAGACTTCAACTGGAGAGAGAGACAGGGAGAGAGAGTTAGACATCAGCTGGAGAGAGAGAGAGAGAGATAGACATCAACTGGAGAGAGAGTTAGACATCAACTGGAGAGAGAGGTAAAGAGTTAGACATCAACTGGAGAGAGAGGGAAAGAGAGAGAGAGTTAGACATCAATTGCAGAGAGAGAGAGTTAGACATCAACTGGAGAGAGAGTTAGACATCAACTGGAGAGAGAGAGAGTTAGACATCAACTGGAGAGAGAGAGAGAGTTAGACATCAACTGGAAAGAGAGAGTTAGACATCAACTGGAGAGAGAGAGTGAGAGAGAGAGAGAGATAGACGTCAACTGGAGAGAGAGAGTGTTAGACATCAACTGGAGAGAGAGTTAGACATTAACTGGAGAGAGAGAGAGAGAGAGAGAGTTAGAAATCAACTGGAGAGAGAGTTGAACATCAACTGGAGAGAGAGAGAGAGAGAGAGAGAGCTAGACATCAACTGGAGAGAGAGTTAGACATCGACTGGAGAGAGAGAGTGAGAGAGAGAGAGAGAGACATCAACTGGAGAGAGAGAGAGAGACAGTGAGAGAGAGTTAGAAATCAACTGGAGAGAGAGTTAGACATCAACTGGAGAGAGAGAGAGAGAGAGTTAGACATCAACTGGAGAGAGACAGAGAGTTAGACATTAATTGGAGAGAGAGAGAGAGTTAGACATTAACTGGAGAAAGAGAGTTAGACATCAAATGGAGAGAGAGAGAGAGTTAGACATCAACTGGAGAGAGAGAGTTAGACATCAACTGGAGAGAGAGAGAGAGAGAGAGAGAGATATACATCAACTGGAGAGAGAAAGGGAGTTAGACATTAACTGGAGAGAGAGTTGGAGTTAGACTTCAACTGGAGAGAGAGAGAGAGAGAGAGAGAGTTAGACATCAACTGGAGAGAGAGAGTTGGACATCAACCAGAGAGAGAGAGAGACGTCAACTGGAGAGAGAGAGACGTCAACTGGAGAGAGAGAGACATCATCTGGAGAGAGAGAGAGAGACGTCAACTGGAGAGAGAGAGAGAGAGTTAGACATCAACTGGAGAGAGAGAGTGAAAGAGAGAGAGATAGACGTTAATTGGAGAGAGGGAGAGTTGGACATCAACTGGAGAGAGAGTTAGACGTCAACTGGAGAGAGAGAGAGAGAGAGTTAGAAATCAACTGGAGAGAGAGTTAGACATCAACTGGAGAGAGAGAGAGAGAGAGTTAGACATCAACTGGAGAGAGACAGAGAGTTAGACATTAACTGGAGAGAGAGAGAGTGAGACATCAACAGGAGAGAGAGAGTTAGACATCAACTGGAGAGAGAGAGAGAGAGATACATCAACTGGAGAGAGAGGAAGTTAGACATTAACCGGAGAGAGAGAGGGAGTTAGACTTCAACTGGAGAGAGAGAGAGTTAGACATCAACTGGAGAGAGGTTGGAGTTAGACTTCAACTGGAGAGAGAGATAGGGAGAGAGAGTTAGACATCAACTGGGGAGAGAGGTATAGAGTTAGACATCAACTGGAGAGAGAGGGAAAGAGAGAGAAAGTTAGACATCAACTGGAGAGAGAGAGGGAGGTAGACATCAACTGGAGAGAGAGAGAGAGAGAGAGAGTTAGAAATTAACTGGACAGAGAGAGAGAGAGTTAGACATCAACTGGAGAGAGAGAGAGAGAGAGAGAGAGAGAGAGAGAGTTAGACATCAACTGGAGAGAGAGAGAGAGAGAGAGAGTTAGACATCAACTGGAGAGAGAGAGAGAGAGAGAGAGTTAGACATCAACTGGAGAGAGAGAGAGAGAGAGAGTTAGACATCAACTGGAGAGAGAGAGTTGGACATCAACCAGAGAGAGAGCGAGGCGTCAACTGGAGAGAGAGAGACATCATCTGGAGAGAGAGAGAGAGAGAGACGTCAACTGGAGAGAGAGAGAGAGAGCGAGAGTTAGACATCAACTGGAAAGAGAGAGTTAGACATCAACTGGAGAGAGAGAGTGAGAGAGAGAGAGAGAGATAGACTTCAACTGGAGAGAGAGAGAGAGAGAGTTAGACATCAACTGGAGAGAGAGAGAGAGAGAGAGAGAGTTAGACATCAACTGGAGAGAGAGACATCAACTGGAGAGAGAGAGAGTGAGAGAGAGTTAGAAATCAACTGGAGAGAGAGTTAGACATCAACTGGAGAGAGAGAAAGAGAGAGAGTTAGACATCAACTGGAGAGAGACAGAGAGTTAGACATTAACTGGAGAGAGAGAGTTAGACATTAACTGGAGAGAGAGAGAGAGAGTTAGACATCAACTGGAGAGAGAGAGAGAGAGAGAGAGAGAGTTAGACATCAACTGGAGAGAGAGAGTTGGACATCAACCAGAGAGAGAGCGAGGCGTCAACTGGAGAGAGAGAGACATCATCTGGAGAGAGAGAGAGAGAGACGTCAACTGGAGAGAGAGAGAGAGAGAGCGAGTTAGACATCAACTGGAAAGAGAGAGTTAGACATCAACTGGAGAGAGAGAGTGAGAGAGAGAGAGAGAGAGAGATAGACTTCAACTGGAGAGAGAGAGAGAGAGAGAGAGAGTTAGACATCAACTGGAGAGAGAGTTAGACGTCAACTGGAGAGAGAGAACGAGAGAGAGAGAGAGAGAGGGAGCTGGACATCAACTGGAGAGAGAGAGAGAGAGAGAGACGTCAACTGGAGAGAGAGAGTTAGAAATCAACTGGAGAGAGTTAGACATCAACTGGAGAGAGAGCTAGACATCAACTGCAGAGAGAGAGAGTTAGACATCAACTAGAGAGTGAGAGAGAGTTAGACATGAACTGCAGAGAGAGAGAGTTAGACATCAACTGGAGAGAGAGTCAGACATCAACTGGAGAGAGAGAGTGAGAGAGAGAGAGAGACATCAAATGGAGAGAGAGAGAGTTAGACATTAACTGTAGAGAGAGAGACAGAGAGAGAGTTAGACATCAACTGGAGAGAGAGACATCAACTGGAGAGAGAGAGAGTGAGAGAGAGTTAGAAATCAACTGGAGAGAGAGTTAGACATCAACTGGAGAGAGAGAGGGAGTTAGACATCAACTGGAGAGAGAGAGAGAGAGAGAGAGAGAGAGAGAGTTAGAAATTAACTGGACAGAGAGAGAGAGAGTTAGACATCAACTGGAGAGAGAGAGAGAGAGAGAGAGAGAGTTAGACATCAACTGGAGAGAGAGAGGGAGTTAGACATCAACTGGAGAGAGAGAGAGAGAGAGAGAGAGAGAGAGAGAGTTAGAAATTAACTGGACAGAGAGAGAGAGAGTTAGACATCAACTGGAGAGAGAGAGAGAGAGAGAGAGTTAGACATCAACTGGAGAGAGAGAGTTGGACATCAACCAGAGAGAGAGCGAGGCGTCAACTGGAGAGAGAGAGAGACATCATCTGGAGAGAGAGAGAGAGACGTCAACTGGAGAGAGAGAGACATCATCTGGAGAGAGAGAGACATCATCTGGAGAGAGAGAGAGAGACGTCAACTGGAGAGAGAGAGAGAGAGTTAGACATCAACTGGAGAGAGAGAGTGAAAGAGAGAGAGATAGACGTTAATTGGAGAGAGGGAGAGTTGGACATCAACTGGAGAGAGAGTTAGACGTCAACTGGAGAGAGAGAGAGAGAGAGTTAGAAATCAACTGGAGAGAGAGTTAGACATCAACTGGAGAGAGAGAGAGAGAGAGTTAGACATCAACTGGAGAGAGACAGAGAGTTAGACATTAACTGGAGAGAGAGAGAGAGTGAGACATCAACAGGAGAGAGAGAGTTAGACATCAACTGGAGAGAGAGAGAGATACATCAACTGGAGAGAGAGGAAGTTAGACATTAACCGGAGAGAGAGAGGGAGTTAGACTTCAACTGGAGAGAGAGAGAGTTAGACATCAACTGGAGAGAGGTTGGAGTTAGACTTCAACTGGAGAGAGAGATAGGGAGAGAGAGTTAGACATCAACTGGGGAGAGAGAGATAGAGAGAGAGAGAGATAGACATCAACTGGAGAGAGAGTTTGCCATCAACTGGAGAGAGAGGTATAGAGTTAGACATCAACTGGAGAGAGAGGGAAAGAGAGAGAAAGTTAGACATCAACTGGAGAGAGAGAGGGAGGTAGACATCAACTGGAGAGAGAGAGAGAGAGAGAGTTAGAAATTAACTGGACAGAGAGAGAGAGAGTTAGACATCAACTGGAGAGAGAGAGAGAGAGAGAGAGTTAGACATCAACTGGAGAGAGAGAGAGAGAGAGAGAGTTAGACATCAACTGGAGAGAGAGAGAGAGAGAGAGAGAGAGTTAGACATCAACTGGAGAGAGAGAGAGAGAGAGTTAGACATCAACTAGAGAGAGAGAGAGAGAGAGAGAGTTAGACATCAACTGGAGAGAGAGAGTTGGACATCAACCAGAGAGAGAGCGAGGCGTCAACTGGAGAGAGAGAGACAGCATCTGGAGAGAGAGAGAGAGACGTCAACTGGAGAGAGAGAGAGAGAGCGAGAGTTAGACATCAACTGGAAAGAGAGAGTTAGACATCAACTGGAGAGAGAGAGTGAGAGAGAGAGAGAGAGATAGACTTCAACTGGAGAGAGAGAGAGAGAGTTAGACATCAACTGGAGAGAGAGAGAGAGAGAGAGAGTTAGACATCAACTGGAGAGAGAGACATCAACTGGAGAGAGAGAGAGTGAGAGAGAGTTAGAAATCAACTGGAGAGAGAGTTAGACATCAACTGGAGAGAGAGAAAGAGAGAGAGTTAGACATCAACTGGAGAGAGACAGAGAGTTAGACATTAACTGGAGAGAGAGAGTTAGACATTAACTGGAGAGAGAGAGAGAGAGAGAGAGAGTTAGACATCAACTGGAGAGAGAGAGAGAGAGAGAGAGAGTTAGACATCAACTGGAGAGAGAGAGTTGGACATCAACCAGAGAGAGAGCGAGGCGTCAACTGGAGAGAGAGAGACATCATCTGGAGAGAGAGAGAGAGAGAGAGAGAGAGAGAGACGTCAACTGGAGAGAGAGAGAGAGAGAGAGTTAGACATCAACTGGAAAGAGAGAGTTATACATCAACTGGAGAGAGAGAGTGAGAGAGAGAGAGATAGACTTCAACTGGAGAGAGAGAGAGAGTTAGACATCAACTGGAGAGAGAGTTAGACGTCAACTGGAGAGAGAGAACGAGAGAGAGAGAGAGAGAGGGAGCTGGACATCAACTGGAGAGAGAGAGAGAGAGAGACGTCAACTGGAGAGAGAGAGTTAGAAATCAACTGGAGAGAGTTAGACATCAACTGGAGAGAGAGCTAGACATCAACTGCAGAGAGAGAGAGTTAGACATCAACTAGAGAGTGAGAGAGAGTTAGACATGAACTGCAGAGAGAGAGAGTTAGACATCAACTGGAGAGAGAGTCAGACATCAACTGGAGAGAGAGAGTGAGAGAGAGAGAGAGACATCAAATGGAGAGAGAGAGAGTTAGACATTAACTGTAGAGAGAGAGACAGAGAGAGAGTTAGACATCAACTGGAGAGAGAGACATCAACTGGAGAGAGAGAGAGTGAGAGAGAGTTAGAAATCAACTGGAGAGAGAGTTAGACATCAACTGGAGAGAGAGAGGGAGTTAGACATCAACTGGAGAGAGAGAGAGAGAGAGAGAGAGAGAGTTAGAAATTAACTGGACAGAGAGAGAGAGAGTTAGACATCAACTGGAGAGAGAGAGAGAGAGAGAGAGAGTTAGACATCAACTGGAGAGAGAGAGGGAGTTAGACATCAACTGGAGAGAGAGAGAGAGAGAGAGAGTTAGAAATTAACTGGACAGAGAGAGAGAGAGTTAGACATCAACTGGAGAGAGAGAGAGAGAGAGAGAGAGAGAGTTAGACATCAACTGGAGAGAGAGAGTTGGACATCAACCAGAGAGAGAGCGAGGCGTCAACTGGAGAGAGAGAGAGACATCATCTGGAGAGAGAGAGAGAGAGAGAGAGAGAGAGAGAGAGACGTCAACTGGAGAGAGAGAGAGAGAGCGCGCGAGAGTTAGACATCAACTGGAAAGAGAGAGTTAGACATCAACTGGAGAGAGAGAGTGAGAGAGAGAGAGAGATAGACTTCAACTGGAGAGAGAGAGAGAGAGAGAGAGTTAGACATCAACTGGAGAGAGAGTTAGACGTCAACTGGAGAGAGAGAACGAGAGAGAGAGAGACAGAGAGGGAGCTGGACATCAACTGGAGAGAGAGACGTCAACTGGGGAGAGAGAGAGAGTTAGAAATCAACTGGAGAGAGAGTTAGACATCAACTGGAGAGAGAGCAAGACATCAACTGCAGAGAGAGAGAGTTAGACATCAACTGCAGAGAGAGTTAGACATCAACTGGACAGATAGTTAGACATCAACTGGAGAGAGAGAGTGAGAGAGAGAGAGAGAGAGACATCAAATGGAGAGAGAGAGACTTAGACATTAACTGGAGAGAGGGAGAGAGAGAGAGAGAGTTAGACATCAACTGGAGAGAGAGACATTAACTGGAGAGAGAGAGAGAGAGAGAGAGAGTGAGAGAGAGTTAGAAATCAACTGGAGAGAGAGTTAGACATCAACTGGAGAGAGAGAGTGAGAGAGAGAGAGAGAGAGAGAGAGACATCAAATGGAGAGAGAGAGAGTTAGACATTAACTGAAGAGAGAGAGAGAGAGAGAGTTAGACATCAACTGGAGAGAGAGTTAGACATCAACTGGAGAGAGAGAGTGAGAGAGAGACAGAGAGACATCAAATGGAGAGAGAGAGAGTTAGACATTAACTGGAGAGAGGGAGAGAGAGAGAGAGAGTTAGACATCAACTGGAGAGAGAGACATTAACTGGAGAGAGAGAGAGAGAGAGAGTGAGAGAGAGTTAGAAATCAACTGGAGAGAGAGTTAGACATCAACTGGAGAGAGAGAGTGAGAGAGAGAGAGAGAGAGAGAGAGACATCAAATGGAGAGAGAGAGAGTTAGACATTAACTGAAGAGAGAGAGAGAGAGAGAGAGTTAGACATCAACTGGAGAGAGAGACATCAACTGGAGAGAGAGAGAGAGAGAGAGTGAGAGAGAGTTAGAAATCAACTGGAGAGAGAGATAGACATCAACTGGAGAGAGAGAGAGAGAGAGTTAGACATCAACTGGAGAGAGACAGAGAGTTAGACATTAACTGGAGAGAGAGAGTTAGACATTAACTGGAGAGAGAGAGAGAGAGAGTTAGACATCAACTGGAGAGAGAGAGAGAGAGAGAGAGACGTCAACTGGAGAGAGAGAGAGAGAGAGAGAGTTAGACATCAACTGGAAAGAGAGAGTTAGACATCAACTGGAGAGAGAGAGTGAGAGAGAGAGAGATAGACTTCAACTGGAGAGAGAGAGAGAGAGAGAGAGAGTTAGACATCAACTGGAGAGAGAGTTAGACGTCAACTGGAGAGAGAGAACGAGAGAGAGAGAGAGAGAGGGAGCTGGACATCAACTGGAGAGAGAGAGAGACGTCAACTGGAGAGAGAGAGAGATAGAGAGACTTAGAAATCAACTGGAGAGAGTTAGACATCAACTGGAGAGAGAGCTAGACATCAACTGCAGAGAGAGAGAGTTAGACATCAACTGGAGAGAGAGAGAGTGAGAGAGAGTTAGACATCAACTGCAGAGAGAGAGAGTTAGACATCAACTGGAGAGAGAGTTAGACATCAACTGGAGAGAGAGAGTGAGAGAGAGAGAGAGAGACATCAAATGGAGAGAGAGAGAGTTAGACATTAACTGTAGAGAGAGAGACAGAGAGAGAGTTAGACATCAACTGGAGAGAGAGACATCAACTGGAGAGAGAGAGAGTGAGAGAGAGTTAGAAATCAACTGGAGAGAGAGTTAGACATCAACTGGAGAGAGAGAGAGAGAGAGTGAGAGAGAGTTAGACATCAACTGGAGAGAGAGAGTGAGAGAGAGAGAGAGAGAGAGACATCAAATGGAGAGAGAGAGAGAGTTAGACATTAACTGAAGAGTGAGAGAGAGAGAGTTAGACATCAACTGGAGAGAGAGACATCAACTGGAGAGAGAGAGAGTGAGAGAGAGTTAGAAATCAACTGGAGAGAGAGTTAGACATCAACTGGAGAGAGAGAGAGAGAGAGAGAGAGTTAGACATCAACTGGAGAGAGAGAGAGGGAGTTAGTCATCAACTGGAGAGAGACAGAGAGTTAGACATTAACTGGAGAGAGAGAGTTAGACATTAACTGGAGAAGAGAGAGAGAGTTAGACATCAACTGGAGAGAGAGAGAGTTAGACATCAACTGGAGAGAGAGAGAGATACATCAACTGGAGAGAGAGATGAAGTTAGACATTAACTGGAGAGAGAGAGGGAGTTAGACTTCAACTGGAGAGAGAGAGAGAGAGAGGTAGACATCAACTGGAGAGAGAGTTGGAGTTAGACTTCAACTGGAGAGCGAGAGAGAGAGAGAGAGAGTTAGACATCAACTGGAGAGACAGAGTTAGACATCAACTGGAGAGAGAGAGAGAGTTAGACATCAACTGCAGGAAGAGGGTTAGACATCAACTGGAGAGAGAGAGAGACATCAACTAGATAGAGAGAGAGAAACATCAACTGGAAAGGGAGAGAGACATCAACTGGAGAGAGAGAGATAGACATCAATTGGAGAGAGAGAGAGAGGGTTAGACATCAACTGGAGGGTGAGAGACATTAACTGGAGAGAAAGAGAGTTAGACATCAACTGGAGAGAGAGAGAGAGACGTCAACTGGAGAGAGAGAGACATCATCTGGAGAGAGAGTTAGACATCAACTGGAGAGAGAGGGAAAGAGAGAGAGTTAGACATCAACTGGAGAGAGAGAGAGGGAGTTAGTCATCAACTGGAGAGAGAGAGAGAGTTAGACATCAACTGGAGAGAGAGAGAGAGAGAGTTGGACATCAACCAGAGAGAGAGAGAGAGTTAGCCATTAACTGGACAGAGAGAGAGAGAGAGTTAGGCATCAACTAGAGGGAGAGAGAGAGTTAGACATCAACTGGGGAGAGAGAGGGAGTTAGACATTAACTTGAGAGAGAGAGTTAGACATCAACTGGAGAGAGAGGGAATGAGAGAGAGTTAGACATCAACTGGGGAGAGAGGAGTTAAGACATGAACCGGAGAGACAGGGAGAGAGAGTTAGACATCAACTGGAGAGAGAGAGAGTTAGACATCAACTGGAGAGAGGTATAGAGTTAGACATCAACTGGAGAGAGAGGGAAAGAGAGAGAGAGTTAGACATCAACTGGAGAGAGAGAGGGAGTTAGACATCAACTGGAGAGAGAGAGAGAGAGAGAGAGAGTTAGACATTAACTGGACAGAGAGAGAGAGAGTTAGACATCAACTGGAGAGAGAGAGAGAGAGTTAGACATCAACTGGAGAGAGAGAGAGAGAGTTAGACATCAACTGGGGAGAGAGAGGAGTTAAGACATTAACCGGAGAGAGAGGGAGAGACGTCAACTGGAGAGAGAGACATCATCTGGAGAGAGAGAGAGAGAGAGAGAGACATCAACTGGAGAGAGAGAGACATCAACTGGAGAGAGAGCGAGAGAGATAGAGTTAGAGATCAACTGGAGAGAGAGGTATAGAGTTAGACATCAACTGGAGAGAAGGGAAAGAGAGAGAGAGTTAGACATCAACTGGAGAGAGAGGGGGAGTTAGACATCAACTGGAGAGAGAGAGAGAGAGAGAGAGAGAGAGAGAGAGAGAGAGAGAGTTAGACATCAACTGGAGGGAGAGAGAGAGTTAGACATCAACTGGAGAGAGAGAGAGACGTCAACTGGAGAGAGAGAGGGAGTTAGACATCAACTGGAGAGAGAGAGAGAGAGAGAGTTAGACATTAACTGGGCAGAGAGAGAGAGAGAGAGAGAGTTAGACATCAACTGGAGAGAGAGAGAGACGTCAACTGGAGAGAGAGAGAGACATCATCTGGAGAGAGAGAGAGAGCGAGAGAGAGACATCAACTGGAGAGAGAGAGTCATCATCTGGAGAGAGAGAGACATCAACTGGAGAATGAGAGAGAGATAGAGTTAGAGATCAACTGGAGAGAGAGGTATAGAGTTAGGCGTCAACTGGAGAGAGAGGGAGAGAGAGAGAGAGAGAGAGTTAGACATCAACTGGAGAGAGGGAGAGAGAGAGTTAGACATCAACTGGGGAGAGAGAGGAGTTAAGACATTAACCGGAGAGAGAGGGAGAGACGTCAACTGGAGAGAGAGAGAGACATCACCTGGAGAGAGAGAGAGAGAGAGAGAGAGAGAGAGACATCATCTGGAGAGAGAGAGACATCAACTGGAGTGAGAGAGAGAGAGATAGAGTTAGAGATCAACTGGAGAGAGAGGTATAGAGTTAGACATCAACTGGAGCGAGAGGGTGAGAGAGAGAGAGAGTTAGACATCAACTGGAGAGAGAGAGAGAGTTAGACATTAACTGGACAGAGAGAGAGAGAGAGAGTTAGACATCAACTGGATGGAGAGAGAGAGTTAGACATCAACTGGGGAGAGAGAGGAGTTAAGACATTAACCAGAGAGAGAGGGAGAGAGAGTTAGGCATCAACTGGAGAGAGAGAGAGAGAGATAGACATCAACTGGAGAGAGAGTTAGACATCAACTGGAGAGAGAGAGAGAGAGTTAGACATCAACTGGAGAGAGAGAGAGAGAGAGTTAGACATCAACTGGAGAGAGAGTTAGAGATCAAATGGGGAGAGAGAGGAGTCAAGACATTAAACGGAGAGAGAGGGAGAGACTGTTAGACATCAACTGGAGAGAGAGAGAGAGAGAGTAAGACATCAACTGGAGAGAGAGTTAGATATCAAGTGGAGAGAGAGAGAGAGAGTTAGACATCAACTGGAGAGTGAGGGAAAGAGAGAGAGAGTTAGACATCAACTGGAGAGAGAGAGAGGGAGTTAGACATCAACTGGAGAGAGAGAGAGAGAGAGAGAG
>NC_092718.1:100682304-100719804 GCF_047496885.1 Scyliorhinus torazame | reverse complement strand
GAGAGAGAGAGAGAGAGAGAGGGAGTTGGACATCAACCAGAGAGAGAGAGTAAGACATCAACTGGAGAGAGAGAGAGAGTTAGACATCAACTGGAGAGAGAGAGAGAGTTAGACATCAACTGGAAAGAGAGAGAGAGTTAGACATCAACTGGAAAGAGAGAGAGAGAGAGAGAGAGAGTTAGACATCAACCAGAGAGAGAGAGAGTTAGACATCAACTGGAGAGAGAGAGAGTTAGACTTCAACTGGAGAGAGAGAGAGAGGGAGTTAGACTTCAACTGGAGAGAGAGAGAGAGAGAGAGTTAGACATCAACTGGAGAGAGAGAGAGAGAGTTAGACATCAACTGGAGAGAGAGAGAGAGAGAGAGAGAGTTAGTCTTCAACTGGAGAGAGAGAGAGAGAGAGAGTTAGACATCAATTGGAGAGAGAGTGAGAGAGATAGTTAGACATCAACTGGAGGGAGAGAGAGAGTTAGACATCAACTGGAGAGAGAGAGAGAGAGACATCAACTAGAGAGAGAGACACACACACATCAACTGGAAAGGGAGAGAGACATCAACTGGAGAGAGAGAGAGAGAGAGAGTTAGACATCAACCAGAGAGAGAGAGTTAGACATCAACTGGAGAGAGAGAGAGAGGGAGAGAGTTAGACATCAACTGAAGAGAGAGAGAGTTAGACATCAACTGGAGTGAGAGAGAGAGAGAGAGAGAGATTTAGACATCAACTGGAGAGAGAGAGAGAGAGAGAGTTAGACATCAACTGGAAAGAGAGCGAGAAATAGAGAGAGAGAGTTAGACATCAACCGGAGACGGTGGGGATTTGGGAAGAGGGAGAGACGGCGGGGAATGGGAAGAGGAGACGGCGGGGAATGGGAAGAGGTGGTGGCAGCGGAGACGAGGGGAAGACGGCGGGGAATGCGAAGAGGCGAAGACGGCGGGGAATGGGAAGAGGGGAAGACGACAGGGAATGGGAAGAGGGGAAGACGGCGGGAAATGTGAAGACGGGAAGACAGCGGGGAATGGGAGTTAGACTTCAACTGGAGAGAGAGAGAGAGAGAGTTAGACATCAACCGGAGACGGCGGGGAATGGGAAGAGAAGACGGCGGGGAATGGGAAGAGGGGTAGACGGTGGGGATTTGGGAAGAGGGAGAGATGGCGGGGAATGGGAAGAGGAGACGGCGGGGAATGGGAAGAGGGTAAGACGGCGGGGAATGGGAAGAGGGTAAGACGGCGGGGAATGGGAAGAGGGGAGGCCGGCGGGGAATGGGAAGAGGGGGAGACTGCGGGGAATGGGAAGAGGGGGAGACGGCGGGGAATGGGAAGAGGGGGAGACGGCGGGGAATGGGAAGTGGGGAAGCCGGCGGGGAATGGGAAGAGGGGAAGCCGGCGGGGAATGGGAAGAGGGGAGGCCAGCGGCGAATGGGAAGAGGGGGAGACGGCGGCGAATGGGAAGAGGGGGAGACGGCGGCGAATGGGAAGAGGGGGAGACGGCTGGGAATGGGAAGAGGGGGAGACGGCGGGGAATGGGAAGAGGGGGAGACGGCGGGGAATGGGAAGAGGGGGAGACGGCGGGGAATGGGAAGAGGGGGAGACGGCGGGGAATGGGAAGAGGGGGAGACGGCGGCGAATGGGAAGAGAAGACGGCAGGGAACGGGAAGAGGGGAAGACGGCGGGGAACGGGAAGAGGGGAAGACGCGGGGAACGGGAAGAGGGGAAGAGGTCGGGGAACGGGAAGAGGGGAAGAGGTCGGGGAACGGGAAGAGGGGAAGAGGGCGGGGAACGGGAAGAGGGGAAGAGGGCGGGGAACGGGAAGAGGGGAAGAGGGCGGGGAACGGGAAGAGGGGAAGAGGGCGGGGAACGGGAAGAGGGGAAGAGGGCGGGGAACGGGAAGAGGGGAAGAGGGCGGGGAACGGGAAGAGCGGAAGAGGGCGGGGAACGGGAAGAAGGGAAGAGGGCGGAGAACGGGAAGAGGGGAAGACGGCAGGGAACGGGAAGAGGGGAAGACGGCGGGGAACGGGAAGAGGGGAAGACTGCGGGGAACGGGAAGAGGGGAAGACGGCGGGGAACGGGAAGAGGGGAAGACGGCGGGGAACGTGAAGAGGGGAAGACGGCGGGGAACGTGAAGAGGGGGAGACGGCGGGGAACGGGAAGAAGGGAAGAGGGCGAGGAATGGGAAGAAGGAAGGACGGCGGGGAATGGGAAGAAGCTAAGACGGCGGGGAATGGGAAGAGGGGGGAGACGGTGGTGAAGGGGGTGGACTGCTGGGAATGGGAAGAGGTGGTGACAGCGGAGAAGATGGGAATAGGGAGAGAGTTAGACATCAACTAGTGAGAGAGAGAGAGAGAGAGAGACGGTGGGGGGGAGGGGGAGACGGTGGGGGGGAGGGGGAGACGGTGGGGGGGGAGGGGGAGACGGTGGGGGGGGAGGGGGAGACGGTGGGGGGGGAGGGGGAGACGGTGGGGGGGGAGGGGGAGACAGTGGGGGGGAGGGGGAGACGGTGGGGGGGAGGGGGAGACGGTGGGGGGGAGGGGGAGACGGTGGGGGGAGGGGGAGACGGTGGGGGGGGAGGGGGAGACGGTGGGGGGGGAGGGGGAGACGGTGGGGGGGGAGGGGGAGACGGTGGGGGGAGGGGGAGACGGTGGGGGGGGAGGGGGAGACGGTGGGGGGGAGGGGGAGGCGGTGGGGGGGAGGGGTAGACGGTGGGGGGGGAGGGGGAGACGGTGAGGGGGGGAGGGGGAGACGGTGAGGGGGGGAGGGGGAGACGGTGAGGGGGAGAGGGGGAGACGGTGAGGGGGGGAGGGGGAGACGGTGGGGGTGGAGGGGGAGACGGTGGGGGGGTGGAGGGGGAGACGGTGGGGGGGTGGAGGGGGAGACGGTGGGGGGGTGGAGGGGGAGACGGTGGGGGGGTGGAGGGGGGAGGGGGAGACGGTGGGGGGGAGGGGGGAGACAGTGGGGGGGAGGGGGAGACGGTGGGGGTTGGGGAGGTGTAGACGGTGGGGGGGAGGGGGAGGGGGGGAGATGGTGGGGGGGGGAGGGGGCGAGACGGTGGGGGGGGGGGAGACCGGGGCGGGGGGGGACGGCGGGGGGGGGGGAGAGGGGAGACGGCGGGGGGTGGAGGGGGAGACGGTGGGGCGGTGGAGGGGGGACGGTGGGGGGAGGGGGAGACGGTGGGGGGGGAGGGGGAGACGGTGGGGGGGGAGGGGGGAGACAGTGGGGGGGAGGGGGAGATGGTGGCGGTTGGGGGAGGTGTAGACGGTGGGGGGGAGGGGGAGGGGGGGAGACGGTGGAGGGGGGAGGGGGCGAGACGGTGGGGGGGGGGGGGAGGGGAGGGGGAGACCGGGGCGGGGGGGGACGGCGGGGGGGGGAGAGGGGGAGACTGCGGGGGGTGGAGGGGGAGACGGCGGGGGGTGGAGGGGGAGACGGCGGGGGGTGGAGGGGGAGACGGCGGGGGGTGGAGGGGCAGACGGCGGGGGGTGGAGGGGGAGACGGCGGGGGGTGGAGGGGGAGACGGCGGGGGTGGAGGGGGAGACGGCGGGGGGTGGAGGGGGAGACGGCGGGGGGTGGAGGGGGAGACGGCGGGGGGTGGAGGGGGAGACGGCGGGGGGAGGAGGGGGAGACGGCGGGGGGAGGAGGGGGAGACGGCGGGGGGAGGAGGGGGAGACGGCGGGGGGAGGAGGGGGAGACGGCGGGGGGAGGAGGGGGAGACGGCGGGGGGAGGAGGGGGAGACGGCGGGGGGAGGAGGGGGAGACAGCGGGGGGAGGAGGGGGAGACGGCGGGGGGAGGAGGGGGAGACGGCGGGGGGAGGAGGGGGAGACGGCGGGGGGTGGAGGGGGAGACGGCGGGGGTGGAGGGGGAGACGGCGGGGGTGGAGGGGGAGACGGCGGGGGGTGGAGGGGGAGACGGCGGGGGGTGGAGGGGGAGACGGCGGGGGGTGGAGGGGGAGACGGCGGGGGGTGGAGGGGGAGACGGCGGGGGGTGGAGGGGGAGACGGCGGGGGGGGAGGGGGAGACGGTGGGGGTGGGGGGGGAGACGGTGGGGGGAGGGGGAGACGGTGGGGGGAGGGGGAGACGGTGGGGGGGAGGGGGAGACGGCGGGGGGGAGGGGGAGACGGCGGGGGGGTGGGGGAGACGGCGGGGGGGTGGGGGAGACGGCGGGGGGGAGGGGGAGACGGTGGGGGGAGGGGGAGACGGTGGGGGGGAGGGGGAGACGTGGGGGGGAGGGGGAGACGGTGGGGGGGAGGGGGAGACGGTGGGGGGTGAAGTTGGAGACGGTGGGGGGGAAGGGGGAGACGGTGGGGGGGGAAAGGGGGAGATGGTGGGGGGTGGAGGGGGAGACGGCGGGGGGTGGAGGGGGAGACGGCGGGGGGTGGAGGGGGAGACGGCGGGGGGTGGAGGGGGAGACGGCGGGGGGTGGAGGGGGAGACGGCGGGGGGTGGAGGGGGAGACGGCGGGGGGTGGAGGGGGAGACGGCGGGGGGTGGAGGGGGAGACGGCGGGGGGTGGAGGGGAGACGGCGGGGGGTGGAGGGGGAGACGGCGGGGGGAGGAGGGGAGACGGCGGGGGGAGGAGGGGGAGACGGCGGGGGTGGAGGGGTAGACGGTGGGGGGGAGGGGGAGACGGTGGGGGGAGGGGGAGACGGTGGGGGGGAGGGGGAGACGGTGGGGGGGAGGGGGAGACGGTGGAGGGGGGGGAGGGGGAGACGGTGGGGGGGGGAGGTGAGGGGGAGACCGGGGGGAGGGGTAGACGGTGGGGGGGGGGGGGAGGTGAGGGGGAGACCGGGGTGGGGGGGGGGAGACGGCGGGGGGGGGGGGCGGAGAGAGGGGGGGACGGCGGGGGGGGGGGGAGACGGCGGGGGGTGGAGGGGGAGACGGCGGGGGGTGGAGGGGGAGACGGCGGGGGGTGGAGGGGGAGACGGCGGGGGGTGGAGGGGGAGACGGCGGGGGGTGGAGGGGGAGACGGCGGGGGGTGGAGGGGGAGACGGCGGGGGGTGGAGGGGGAGACAGCGGGGGGTGGAGGGGGAGACGGCGGGGGGTGGAGGGGGAGACGGCGGGGGGTGGAGTTGGAGACGGCGGGGGGTGGAGGGGGAGACGGCGGGGGGTGGAGGGGGAGACGGCGGGGGGTGGAGGGGGAGACGGCGGGGGGTGGAGGGGGAGACGGCGGGGGGTGGAGGGGGAGACGGCGGGGGGTGGAGGGGGAGACGGCGGGGGGAGGAGGGGGAGACGGCGGGGGGAGGAGGGGGAGACGGCGGGGGGAGGAGGGGGAGACGGCGGGGGGAGGAGGGGGAGACGGCGGGGGGAGGAGGGGGAGACGGCGGGGGGAGGAGGGGGAGACGGCGGGGGGAGGAGGGGGAGACGGCGGGGGGAGGAGGGGGAGACGGCGGGGGGAGGAGGGGGAGACGGCGGGGGGAGGAGGGGGAGACGGCGGGGGGTGGAGGGGGAGACGGCGGGGGTGGAGGGGGAGACGGCGGGGGGTGGAGGGGGAGACGGCGGGGGGTGGAGGGGGAGACGGCGGGGGGTGGAGGGGGAGACGGCGGGGGGTGGAGGGGGAGACGGCGGGGGGGGAGGGGGAGACGGTGGGGGTGGGGGGGGAGACGGTGGGGGGAGGGGGAGACGGTGGGGGGAGGGGGAGACGGTGGGGGGGAGGGGGAGACGGCGGGGGGGAGGGGGAGACGGCGGGGGGGTGGGGGAGACGGCGGGGGGGTGGGGGAGACGGCGGGGGGGAGGGGGAGACGGTGGGGGAGGGGGAGACGGTGGGGGGGAGGGGGAGACGTGGGGGGGAGGGGGAGACGGTGGGGGGGAGGGGGAGACGGTGGGGGGTGAAGTTGGAGACGGTGGGGGGGAAGGGGGAGACGGTGGGGGGGGAAAGGGGGAGATGGTGGGGGGTGGAGGGGGAGATGGCGGGGGGTGGAGGGGGAGACGGCGGGGGGTGGAGGGGGAGACGGCGGGGGGTGGAGGGGGAGACGGCGGGGGGTGGAGGGGGAGACGGCGGGGGGTGGAGGGGGAGACGGCGGGGGGTGGAGGGGGAGACGGCGGGGGGTGGCGGGGAGACGGCGGGGGGTGGAGGGGGAGACGGCGGGGGGAGGAGGGGAGACGGCGGGGGGAGGAGGGGGAGACGGCGGGGGTGGAGGGGTAGACGGTGGGGGGGAGGGGGAGACGGTGGGGGGAGGGGGAGACGGTGGGGGGGAGGGGGAGACGGTGGGGGGGAGGGGGAGACGGTGGAGGGGGGGGAGGGGGAGACGGTGGGGGGGGAGGTGAGGGGGAGACCGGGGGGAGGGTTAGACGGTGGGGGGGGGGGGAGGTGAGGGGGAGACCGGGGTGGGGGGGGGGAGACGGCGGGGGGGGGGGGGGGGCGGAGAGAGGGGGGGACGGCGGGGGGGGGGGGAGACGGCGGGGGGTGGAGGGGGAGACGGCGGGGGGTGGAGGGGGAGACGGCGGGGGGTGGAGGGGGAGACGGCGGGGGGTGGAGGGGGAGACGGCGGGGGGTGGAGGGGGAGACGGCGGGGGGTGGAGGGGGAGACGGCGGGGGGTGGAGGGGGAGACGGCGGGGGGTGGAGGGGGAGACGGCGGGGGGTGGAGGGGGAGACGGCGGGGGGTGGAGGGGGAGACGGCGGGGGGTGGAGGGGGAGACGGCGGGGGGTGGAGGGGGAGACGGCGGGGGGTGGAGGGGGAGACGGCGGGGGGTGGAGGTGGAGACGGCGGGGGGTGGAGGGGGAGACGGCCGGGGGTGGAGGGGGAGACGGCGGGGGGTGGAGGGGGAGACGGCGGGGGGTGGAGGGGGAGACGGCGGGGGGTGGAGGGGGAGACGGCGGGGGGGGAGGGGGAGACGGCGGGGGGGGAGGGGGAGACGGCGGGGGGGGGAGGGGGAGACGGTGGGGGGAGGGGGAGACGGTGGGGGGGAGGGGGAGACGGTGAGGGGGAGGGGGAGACGGTGAGGGGGGAGGGGGAGACGGTGGGGGGGAGGGGGAGACGGTGGGGGGGAGGGGGAGACGGTGGGGGGGGAGGGGGAGACGGCGGGGTGGAGGGGGAGACGGCGGGGGGTGGAGGGGGAGACGGCGGGGGGTGGAGGGGGAGACGGCGGGGGGGGGTGGAGGGGGAGACGGCGGGGGGGTGGAGGGGG
Source organism: Scyliorhinus torazame (assembly GCF_047496885.1). Classification (NCBI taxonomy): domain Eukaryota; kingdom Metazoa; phylum Chordata; class Chondrichthyes; order Carcharhiniformes; family Scyliorhinidae; genus Scyliorhinus; species Scyliorhinus torazame. Next base: position 100,712,692 of record NC_092718.1, on the reverse strand, counting down.
AGACGGCGGGGGGAGGGGGAGACGGTGGGGGAGGGGGAAGACGGTGGGGGGAGGGGGAGACGGCGGGGGGTGGAGGGGGAGACGGCGGGGGGTGGAGGGGGAGACGGCGGGGGGTGGAGGGGGAGACGGCGGGGGGGGGAGGGGGAGACGGCGGGGGGGGGAGGGGGAGACGGCGGGGGGGAGGGGGAGACGGCGGGGGGGGGGAGGGGGAGACGGCGGGGGGTGGAGGGGGAGACGGCGGGGGGTGGAGGGGGAGACGGCGGGGGGTGGAGGGGGAGACGGCGGGGGGTGGAGGGGGAGACGGCGGGGGGTGGAGGGGGAGACGGCGGGGGGTGGAGGGGGAGACGGCGGGGGGTGGAGGGGGAGACGGCGGGGGGTGGAGGGGGAGACGGCGGGGGGTGGAGGGGGAGACGGCGGGGGGTGGAGGGGGAGACGGCGGGGGGTGGAGGGGGAGACGGCGGGGGGTGGAGGGGGAGACGGCGGGGGGTGGAGGGGGAGACGGCGGGGGGTGGAGGGGGAGACGGCGGGGGGTGGAGGGGGAGACGGCGGGGGGTGGAGGGGGAGACGGCGGGGGGGGGAGGGGGAGACGGCGGGGGGGGGAGGGGGAGACGGCGGGGGGGGGAGGGGGAGACGGCGGGGGGGGGAGGGGGAGACGGCGGGGGGGGAGGGGGAGACGGCGGGGGGGAGGGGGAGACGGCGGGGGGGAGGGGGAGACGGTGGGGGGGGAGGCGGCGGGGGGGGGGGGAGAGAGGGGGAGACGGCGGGGGGTGGAGGGGGAGACGGCGGGGGGTGGAGGGGGAGACGGCGGGGGGAGGGGGAGACGGCGGGGGGAGGAGGGGGAGACGGCGGGGGGAGGAGGGGGAGACGGCGGGGGGAGGAGGGGGAGACGGTGGGGGGAGGAGGGGGAGACGGTGGGGGGGAGGGGGAGACGGTGGGGGGGGAGGGGGAGACCGGGGAAGGGGGAGACGGCGGGGGGGGGGGAAGAGAGGGGGAGACGGCGGGGGGTGGAGGGGGAGACGGCGGGGGGTGGAGGGGGAGACGGCGGGGGCAGGAGGGGGAGACGGCGGGGGGAGGAGGGGGAGACGGCGGGGGGTGGAGGGGGAGACGGCGGGGGGGTGGAGGGGGAGACGGCGGGGGGTGGAGGGGGAGACGGCGGGATGTGGAGGGGGAGACGGCGGGGGGTGGAGGGGGAGACGGCGGGGGGTGGAGGGGGAGACGGCGGGGGGGGAGGGGGGGACGGCGGGGGGGGAGGGGGAGACGGTGGGGGGGGAGGGGGAGACGGTGGGGGGGAGGGGGAGACGGTGAGGGGGGAGGGGGAGACGGTGAGGGGGAGGGGGGAGACGGTGGGGGGGGAGGGGGAGACGGTGGGGGGAGGGGGAGACGGTGGGGGGAGGGGGAGACGGTGGGGGGAGGGGGAGACGGCGGGGGTGGAGGGGGAGACGGCGGGGGTGGAGGGGGAGACGGCGGGGGGTGGAGGGGGAGACGGCGGGAGGGTGGAGTGGGAGACGGCGGGGGGGAGGGGGGGACGGTGGGGGGAGGGGGAGACGGTGGGGGGGGAGGGGGAGACGGTAGGGGGAGGGGGAGACGGTGGGGGGAGGGGGAGACGGTGGGGGGAGGGGGAGACGGTGGGGGGGAGGGGGAGACGGTGGGGGGGGGAGACGGGGGGGGGGAGGGGGAGACGGTGGGGGGTAGGGGGAGACGGTGGGGGGAGGGGGAGACGGTGGGGGGGAGGGGGAGACGTGGGGGGAGGGGGAGACGGTAGGGGGGAGGGGGAGACGGTGGGGGGGAGGGGGAGACGGTGGGGGGGAGGGGGAGACGGTGGGGGGGAGGGGGAGACGGTGGGGGGGAGGGGGAGACGGTGGGGGGGGAGGGGGAGACGGTGGGGGGGAGGGGAGACGGTGTGGGGGAGGGGGAGACGGTGGGGGGGAGGGGGAGACGGTGGGGGGTAAAGTTGGAGATGGTGGGGGGTAAAGTTGGAGACGGTGGGGGGGGAAGGGGGAGACGGTGGGGGGGGAAGGGGGAGACGGTGGGGGGGGGGGAAAGGGGGAGACGGTGGGGGGTGGAGGGGGAGACGGCAGGGGTTGGAGGGGGAGACGGCGGGGGGTGGAGGGGGAGACGGCGGGGGGAGGAGGGGGAGACGGCGGGGGGTGGAGGGGGAGACGGCGGGGGGTGGAGGGGGAGACGGCGGGGGGTGGAGGGGAGACGGCGGGGGGTGGAGGGGGAGACGGCGGGGGGTGGAGGGGGAGACGGCGGGGGGTGGAGGGGGAGACGGCGGGGGGTGGAGGGGGAGACGGCGGGGGGTGGAGGGGGAGACGGCGGGGGGTGGAGGGGGAGACGGCGGGGGGTGGAGGGGGAGACGGCGGGGGGTGGAGGGGGAGACGGCGGGGGGTGGAGGGGGAGACGGCGGGGGGTGGAGGGGGAGACGGCGGGGGGTGGAGGGGGAGACGGCGGGGGGTGGAGGGGGAGACGGCGGGGGGTGGAGGGGGAGACGGCGGGGGGTGGAGGGGGAGACGGCGGGGGGTGGAGGGGGAGACGGCGGGGGGTGGAGGGGGAGTCGGCGGGGGGTGGAGGGGGAGACGGCGGGGGTGGAGGGGGAGACGGCGGGGGGTGGAGGGGGAGACGGCGGGGGGTGGAGGGGGAGACAGTGGGGGGGGGAGGGGAGGGGTAGACGGTGGGGGGGGGGGGGAGGTGAGGGGGAGACCGGGGGAGGGGTAGACGGTGGGGGGGGGGGGGGGGAGGTGAGGGGGATACCGGGGGGGGGGGGGGGAGACGGCGGCGGGGGGGGGGGGGGAAGAGAGGGGGAGACGGCGGGGGGGGGGGGGGGACGGCGGGGGGGGGGGGGGAGACGGCGGGGGGTGGAGGGGGAGACGGCGGGGGGTGGAGGGGGAGACGGCGGGGGGTGGAGGGGGAGACGGCGGGGGGTGGAGGGGGAGACGGCGGAGGGGGAGGGGGAGACGGTGGGTGGGAGGGGGAGACGGTGGGGGGAGGGGGAGACGGTGGGGGGGAGGGGGAGACGGCGGGGGTGGAGGGGGAGACGGCGGGGGTGGAGGGGGAGACGGCGGGGGGTGGAGGGGGAGACGGCGGGGGGGTGGAGGGGGAGACGGCGGGGGGGAGGGGAGACGGTGGGGGGGAGGGGAGACGGTGGGGGAGGGGGAAGACGGTGGGGGGGAGGGGGAGACGGTGGGGGGAGGGGGAGACCGGGGGGGGGAGGGGGAGACGGCGGGGGGGGGGGGGAAGAGAGGGGGAGACGGCGGGGGGTGGAGGGGGAGACGGCGGGGGGTGGAGGGGGAGACGGCGGGGGGAGGAGGGGGAGACGGCGGGGGGAGGAGGGGGAGACGGCGGGGGGTGGAGGGGGAGACGGCGGGGGGTGGAGGGGGAGACGGCGGGGGGTGGAGGGGGAGACGGCGGGGGGAGGAGGGGGAGACGGCGGGGGGTGGAGGGGGAGACGGCGGGGGGTGGAGGGGGAGACGGCGGGGGGTGGAGGGGGAGACGGCGGGGGGTGGAGGGGGAGACGGCGGGGGGTGGAGGGGGAGACGGCGGGGGGTGGAGGGGGAGACGGCGGGGGGTGGAGGGGGAGACGGCGGGGGGTGGAGGGGGAGACGGCGGGGGGTGGAGGGGGAGAAGGCGGGGGGTGGAGGGGGAGACGGCGGGGGGTGGAGGGGGAGACGGCGGGGGGTGGAGGGGGAGACGGCGGGGGGTGGAGGGGGAGACGGCGGGGGGGGGAGGGGGAGACGGCGGGGGGTGGAGGGGGAGACGGCGGGGGGTGGAGGGGGAGACGGCGGCGGGTGGAGGGGGAGACGGCGGAAGGTGGAGGGGGAGACGGCGGGGGGGTGGAGGGGGAGACGGCGGGGGGTGGAGGGGGAGACGGCGGGGGGTGGAGGGGGAGACGGCGGGGGGTGGAGGGGGAGACGGCGGGGGGTGGAGGGGGAGACGGCGGGGGGTGGAGGGGGAGACGGCGGGGGGTGGAGGGGGAGACGGCGGGGGGGTGGAGGGGGAGACGGCGGGGGGTGGAGGGGGAGACGGCGGGGGTGGAGGGGGAGACGGTGGGGGGGAGGGGGAGACGGTGGGGGGGGAGGGGGAGACGGTGAGGGGGGAGGGGGAGACGGTGAGGGGGGAGGGGGAGACGGTGAGGGGGGAGGGGGAGACGGTGGGGGGGAGGGGGAAGACGGTGGGGGGGGAGGGGGAGACGGTGGGGGGGAGGGGGAGACGGCGGGGGTGGAGGGGGAGACGGCGGGGGTGGAGGGGGAGACGGCGGGGGGTGGAGGGGGAGACGGCGGGGGGGTGGAGGGGGAGACGGCGGGGGGGAGGGGAGACGGTGGGGGAGGGGGAAGACGGTGGGGGGAGGGGGAGATGGTGGGGGGGAGGGGGAGACGGTGGGGGGAGGGGGAGACCGGGGGGGGGGGGGAGACGGCGGGGGGGGGGGAAGAGAGGGGGAGACGGCGGGGGGTGGAGGGGGAGACGGCGGGGGGTGGAGGGGGAGACGGCGGGGGGTGGAGGGGGAGACGGCGGGGGGTGGAGGGGGAGACGGCGGGGGGTGGAGGGGGCGACGGCGGGGGGAGGAGGGGGAGACGGCGGGGGGAGGAGGGGGAGACGGCGGGGGGAGGAGGGGGAGACGGCGGGGGGAGGAGGGGGAGACGGCGGGGGGTGGAGGGGGAGACGGCGGGGGGTGGAGGGGGAGACGGCGGGGGGTGGAGGGGGAGACGGCGGGGGGTGGAGGGGGAGACGGCGGGGGGAGGAGGGGGAGACGGCGGGGGGTGGAGGGGGAGACGGCGGGGGGTGGAGGGGGAGACGGCGGGGGGTGGAGGGGGAGACGGCGGGGGGTGGAGGGGGAGACGGCGGGGGGTGGAGGGGGAGACGGCGGGGGGTGGAGGGGGAGACGGCGGGGGGTGGAGGGGGAGACGGCGGGGGGTGGAGGGGGAGACGGCGGGGGGTGGAGGGGGAGACGGCGGGGGGTGGAGGGGGAGACGGCGGGGGGTGGAGGGGGAGACGGCGGGGGGTGGAGGGGGAGACGGCGGGGGGTGGAGGGGGAGACGGCGGGGGGTGGAGGGGGAGACGGCGGGGGGTGGAGGGGGAGACGGCGGGGGGTGGAGGGGGAGACGGCGGGGGGTGGAGGGGGAGACGGCGGGGGGTGGAGGGGGAGACGGCGGGGGGTGGAGGGGGAGACGGCGGGGGGGTGGAGGGGGAGACGGCGGGGGGTGGAGGGGGAGACGGCGGGGGTGGAGGGGGAGACGGTGGGGGGAGGGGGAGACGGTGGGGGGGGAGGGGGAGACGGTGAGGGGGGAGGGGGAGACGGTGAGGGGGGAGGGGGAGACGGTGGGGGGAGGGGGAAGACGGTGGGGGGGAGGGGGAGACGGTGGGGGGGAGGGGGAGACGGTGGGGGGGGAGGGGGAGACGGTGGGGGGGGAGGGGGAGACGGTGGGGGGGGAGGGGGAGACGGCGGGGGTGGAGGGGGAGACGGCGGGGGGTGGAGGGGGAGACGGCCGGGGGGTGGAGGGGGAGACGGCGGGGGGAGGGGGGAGACCGGGGGGGGGGGAGAGACGGTGGGGGGAGGGGGAGACCGGGGGGGGGGGGAGAGACGGCGGGGGGGGGGGGAGAGAGGGGGAGACGGCGGGGGGTGGAGGGGGAGACGGCGGGGGGTGGAGGGGGAGACGGCGGGGGGAGGAGGGGGAGACGGCGGGGGGAGGAGGGGGAGACGGCGGGGGGAGGAGGGGGAGACGGCGGGGGGGTGGAGGGGGAGACGGCGGGGGGAGGGGGAAGACGGTGGGGGGAGGGGGAGCTGGTGGGGGGGAGGGGGAGACGGTGGGGGGAGGGGGAGACCGGGGGGGGGGGGAGAGACGGTGGGGGGAGGGGGAGACCGGGGGGGGGGGGGAGAGACGGCGGGGGGGGGGGGAGAGAGGGGGAGACGGCGGGGGGTGGAGGGGGAGACGGCGGGGGGTGGAGGGGGAGACGGCGGGGGGAGGAGGGGGAGACGGCGGGGGGAGGAGGGGGAGACGGCGGGGGGTGGAGGGGGAGACGGCGGGGGGTGGAGGGGGAGACGGCGGGGGGTGGAGGGGGAGACGGCGGGGGGTGGAGGGGGAGACGGCGGGGGGTGGAGGGGGAGACGGCGGGGGGAGGAGGGGGAGACGGCGGGGGGAGGAGGGGGAGACGGCGGGGGGTGGAGGGGGAGACGGCGGGGGGTGGAGGGGGAGACGGCGGGGGGTGGAGGGGGAGACGGCGGGGGGTGGAGGGGGAGACGGCGGGGGGTGGAGGGGGAGACGGCGGGGGGTGGAGGGGGAGACGGCGGGGGGTGGAGGGGAGACGGCGGGGGGTGGAGGGGGAGACGGCGGGGGGTGGAGGGGGAGACGGTGGGGGGGGGGAGGGGGAGACGGTGGGGGGGAGGGGGAGACGGTGAAGGGGGAGGGGGAGACGGTGAGGGGGGAGGGGGAAGACGGTGGGGAGGGGAGGGGGAAGACGGTGGGGGGAGGGGGAGACGGTGGGGGGGAGGGGGAGACGGTGGGGGGGAGGGGGAGACGGTGGGGGGAGGGGGAGACGGCGGGGGGGAGGGGGAGACGGCGGGGGGGAGGGGGAGACGGCGGGGGGGAGGGGGAGACGGCGGGGGGAGGGGGAGACGGCGGGGGTGGAGGGGGAGACGGCGGGAGGGTGGAGGGGGAGACGGCGGGGGGGAGGGGGAGACGGTGGGGGGGAGGGGGAAGACGGTGGGGGGGAGACGGAGACGGTGGGGGGAGGGGGAGACGGTGGGGGGGAGACGGAGACGGTGGGGGGGAGGGGGAGACGGTGGGGGGAGGGGGAGACGGTGGGGGGAGGGGGAGACGGTGGGGGGAGGGGGAGACGGTGGGGGGGAGGGGGAGACGGTGGGGGGGAGGGGGAGACGGTGGGGGGGGGAGACGGTGGGGGGGAGGGGGAGACGGTGGGGGGAGGGGGAGACGGTGGGGGGGAGGGGGAGACGGTGGGGGGAGGGGGAGACGGTGGGGGGGAGGGGGAGACGGTGGGGGGGAGGGGGAGACGGTGGGGGGGAGGGGGAGAAGGTGGGGGGGAGGGGGAGACGGTGGGGGTGAGGGGGAGACGGTGGGGGGTGAAGTTGGAGACGGTGGGGGGGAAGGGGGAGACGGTGGGGGGGGGAAAAGGGGGAGATGGTGGGGGGTGGAGGGGGAGACGGCGGGGGGTGGAGGGGGTGACGGTGGGGGGTGGAGGGGGAGACGGCGGGGGGTGGAGGGGGAGACGGCGGGGTGTGGAGGGGGAGATGGTGGGGGGGAGGGGGAGACGGTGGGGGGGAGGGGGAGACAGTGGGGGGAGGGGGAGACGGTGGGGGGGAGGGGGAGACGGTGGGGGGTGAAGTTGGAGACGGTGGGGGGGAAGGGGGAGACGGTGGGGGGGGGGGGGAGATGGTGGGGGGTGGAGGGGGAGACGGCGGGGGGTGGAGGGGGTGACGGTGGGGGGTGGAGGGGGAGACGGCGGGGGGTGGAGGGGGAGACGGCGGGGGGTGGAGGGGGAGACGGCGGGGGGGTGGAGGGGGAGACGGCGGGGGGTGGAGGGGGAGACGGCGGGGGGTGGAGGGGGAGACGGCGGGGGGTGGAGGGGGAGACGGCGGGGGGTGGAGGGGGAGACGGCGGGGGGTGGAGGGGGAGACGGCGGGGGGTGGAGGGGGAGACGGCGGGGGGTGGAGGGGGAGACGGTGGGGGGGGGAGGGGGAGACGGTGGGGGGGGGAGGGGGAGGGGTAGACGGTGGGGGGGGGGGAGGTGAGGGGGAGACCGGGGGGAGGGGTAGACGGTGGGGGGGGGAGTTGAGGGGGAGACCGGGGGGGGGGGGGGGAGACGGCGGCGGGGGGGGGGGGGGGGAGAGAGGGGGAGACGGCGGGGGGGGGGGGGGGGAGACGGCGGGGGGTGGAGGGGGAGACGGTGGGGGGTGGAGGGGGAGACGGGGGGGGTGGAGGGGGAGACGGTGGGGGGGAGGGGGAGACGGTGGAGGGAGGGGGGAGACGGTGGGGGGGAGGGGGAGACGGTGGGGGGGAGGGGGAGACGGTGGGGGGGAGGGGGAGACGGTGGGGGGGAGGGGGAGACGGTGGGGGGGAGGGGGAGACGGTGGGGGGGAGGGGGAGACGGTGGGGGGGAGGGGGAGACGTGGGGGGGAGGGGGAGACGGCGGGGGTGGAGGGGGAGACGGCGGGGGGTGGAGGGGGAGAAGGCGGGAGGGTGGAGGGGGAGACGGCGGGGGGGAGGGGGAGACGGTGGGGGGAGGGGGAGACGGTGGGGGGGAGGGGGAGACGGTAGGGGGAGGGGGAGACGGTGGGGGGAGGAGGAGACGGTGGGGGGAGGGGGAGACGGTGGGGGAGGGGGAGACGGTGGGAGGGGGAGACGGTGGGGGGGAGGGGGAGACGGTGGGGGGAGGGGGAGACGGTGGGGGGGAGGGGGAGACGGTGGGGGGGAGGGGGAGACGGTGGGGGGGAGGGGGAGACGGTGGGGGGGAGGGGAGACGGTGGGGGAGGGGGAGACGGTGGGGGGGAGGGGGAGACGGTGGGGGGGAGGGGGGAGACGGTGGGGGGGAGGGGGAGACGGTGGGGGGGAGGGGGAGACGGTGGGGGGGAGGGGGAGACGGTGGGGGGGAGGGGGAGACGGTAGGGGGGAGGGGAGAACGGTGGGGGGGAGGGGGAGACGGTGGGGGGTAGGGGGAGACGGTGGGGGGGAGGGGGAGACGGTGGGGGGGAGGGGAGACGGTGTGGGGGAGGGGGAGACGGTGGGGGGGGAGGGGGAGACGGTGGGGGGTAAAGTTGGAGACGGTGTGGGGGGAAGGGGGAGACGGTGGGGGGGGGGGGAAAGGGGGAGATGGTGGGGGGTGGAGGGGGAGACGGCGGGGGTTGGAGGGGGAGACGGCGGGGGGTGGAGGGGGAGACGGCGGGGGGGTGGAGGGGGAGACGGCGGGGGGTGGAGGGGGGAGACGGCGGGGGGTGGAGGGGGAGACGGCGGGGGGTGGAGGGGGAGACGGCGGGGGGTGGAGGGGGAGACGGCGGGGGGTGGAGGGGGAGACAGTGGGGGGGGGGGGAGGGGGAGGGGTAGACGGTGGGGGGGGGGGGGGGAGGTGAGGGGGAGACCGGGGGGGGGGGGGGAGACGGCGGCGGGGGGGGGGGGGAAAGAGAGGGGGAGACGGCGGGGGGGGGGGACGGACGGCGGGGGGGGGGGGGAGACGGCGGGGGGTGGAGGGGGAGACGGCGGGGGGTGGAGGGGGAGACGGCGGGGGGTGGAGGGGGAGACGGCGGGGGGTGGAGGGGGAGACGGCGGCGGGTGGAGGGGGAGACGGCGGGGGGTGGAGGGGGAGACGGCGGGGGGTGGAGGGGGAGACGGCGGGGGGTGGAGGGGGAGACGGCGGGGGGTGGAGGGGGAGACGGCGGGGGGTGGAGGGGGAGACGGCGGGGGGTGGAGGGGGAGACGGCGGGGGGTGGAGGGGGAGACGGCGGGGGGTGGAGGGGGAGACGGCGGGGGGTGGAGGGGGAGACGGCGGGGGGTGGAGGGGGAGACGGCGGGGGGTGGAGGGGGAGACGGCGGGGGGTGGAGGGGGAGACGGCGGGGGGTGGAGGGGGAGACGGCGGGGGGTGGAGGGGGAGACGGCGGGGGGTGGAGGGGGAGACGGCGGGGGGTGGAGGGGGAGACGGCGGGGGGTGGAGGGGGAGACGGCGGGGGGTGGAGGGGGAGACGGCGGGGGTGGAGGGGGAGACGGTGAGGGGGGAGGGGGAGACGGTGAGGGGGGAGGGGAGACGGTGAGGGGGGAGGGGGAGACGGTGGGGGGGAGGGGGAAGACGGTGGGGGGAGGGGGAGACGGTGGGGGGGAGGGGGAGACGGTGGGGGGGGAGGGGGAGACGGTGGGGGGGGAGGGGGAGACGGTGGGGGGGAGGGGGAGATGGTGGGGGGAGGGGGAGACGGCGGGGGGGGAGGGGGAGACGGCGGGTGTGGAGGGGGAGACGGCGGGGGGTGGAGGGGGAGACGGCGGGGGGGTGGAGGGGGAGACGGCGGGGGGGAGGGGAGACGGTGGGGGGGAGGGGAGACGGTGGGGGAGGGGGAAGACGGTGGGGGGAGGGGGAGACGGTGGGGGGGAGGGGGAGACGGTGGGGGGAGGGGGGCGACCGGGGGGGGGGGGGAAGACGGCGGGGGGGGGGAAGAGAGGGGGAGACGGCGGGGGGTGGAGGGGGAGACGGCGGGGGGTGGAGGGGGAGACGGCGGGGGGAGGAGGGGGAGACGGCGGGGGGAGGAGGGGGAGACGGCGGGGGGTGGAGGGGGAGACGGCGGGGGGTGGAGGGGGAGACGGCGGGGGGTGGAGGGGGAGACGGCGGGGGGAGGAGGGGGAGACGGCGGGGGGTGGAGGGGGAGACGGCGGGGGATGGAGGGGGAGACGGCGGGGGGTGGAGGGGGAGACGGCGGGGGGTGGAGGGGGAGACGGCGGGGGGTGGAGGGGGAGACGGCGGGGGGTGGAGGGGGAGACGGCGGGGGGTGGAGGGGGAGACGGCGGGGGGTGGAGGGGGAGACGGCGGGGGGTGGAGGGGGAGACGGCGGGGGGGAGGGGGAGACGGCGGGGGTGGAGGGGGAGACGGCGGGGGGGGGAGGGGGAGACGGTGGGGGGGGAGGGGGAGACGGTGAGGGGGGAGGGGGAGACGGTGAGGGGGGAGGGGGAAGACGGTGGGGGGGGGAGGGGGAAGACGGTGGGGGGAGGGGGAGACGGTGGGGGGGAGGGGGAGACGGTGGGGGGGAGGGGGAGACGGCGGGGGGAGGAGGAGACGGCGGGGGGGAGGGGGAGACGGCGGGGGGTGGAGGGGGAGACGGCGGGAGGGTGGAGGGGGAGACGGCGGGGTGGAGGGGGAGACGGTGGGGGGGAGGGGGAGACGGCGGGGGGGAGGGGGAGACGGTGGGGGGGAGGGGGAGACGGTGGGGGGGAGGGGGAGACGGTGGGGGGAGGGGGAGACGGTGGGGGGGAGGGGGAGACGGTGGGGGGGAGGGGGAGACGGTGGGGGGGAGGGGGAGACGGTGGGGGGGAGGGGGAGACGGTGGGGGGAGGGGGAGACGGTGGGGGGGAGGGGGAGACGGTGGGGGGTGAAGTTGGAGACGGTGGGGGGGGAAGGGGGAGACGGTGGGGGGGGAAGGGGGAGACGGTGGGGGGGGGAAAAGGGGGAGATGGTGGGGGGTGGAGGGGGAGACGGCGGGGGGTGGAGGGGGGTGACGGTGGGGGGTGGAGGGGGAGACGGCGGGGGGTGGAGGGGGAGACGGCGGGGGGTGGAGGGGGAGACGGCGGGGGGTGGAGGGGGAGACGGCGGGGGGTGGAGGGGGAGACGGCGGGGGGTGGAGGGGGAGACGGCGGGGGGTGGAGGGGGAGACGGCGGGGGGTGGAGGGGGAGACGGCGGGGGGTGGAGGGGGAGACGGCGGGGGGTGGAGGGGGAGACGGCGGGGGGGGGAGGGGGAGACGGCGGGGGGGGGGAGGGGGAGACGGTGGGGGGGGAGGGGGAGGGGTAGACGGTGGGGGGGGGGGGAGGTGAGGGGGAGACCGGGGGGAGGGGTAGACGGTGGGGGGGGGGGAGGTGAGGGGGAGACCGGGGGGGGGGGGAGACGGCGGCGGGGGGGGGGGGGGGGAAAGAGAGGGGGAGACGGCGGGGGGTGGGGGGAGACGGCGGGGGGTGGAGGGGGAGACGGCGGGGGGTGGAGGGGGAGACGGTGGGGGGTGGAGGGGGAGACGGTGGAGGGAGGGGGAGACGGTGGGGGGGAGGGGGAGACGGTGGGGGGGAGGGGGAGACGGTGGGGGGGAGGGGGAGACGGTGGGGGGGAGGGGGAGACGGTGGGGGGTGAAGTTGGAGACGGTGGGGGGGAAGGGGGAGACGGTGGGGGGGGGAAAGGGGGAGATGGTGGGGGGTGGAGGGGGAGACGGCGGGGGGTGGAGGGGGAGACGGCGGGGGGTGGAGGGGGGAGACGGCGGGGGGTGGAGGGGGAGACGGCGGGGGGTGGAGGGGGAGACGGTGGGGGTTCGAGGGGGAGACGGTGGGGGGGGAGGGGGAGACGGTGGGGGGGGAGGGGGAGGGGTAGACGGTGGGGGGGAGGTGAGGGGGAGACCGGGGGGAGGGGTAGACGGTGGGGGGGGGGGGGAGGTGAGGGGGAGACCGGGGGGGGGGGGGGGGAGACGGCGGGGGGGGGGTGGAAAGAGAGGGGGAGACGGCGGGGGGGGGGGGGGGAGACGGCGGGGGGTGGAGGGGGAGACGGCGGGGGGTGGAGGGGGAGACGGCGGGGGGTGGAGGGGGAGACGGCGGGGGGTGGAGGGGGAGACGGCGGGGGGTGGAGGGGGAGACGGCGGGGGGTGGAGGGGGAGACGGCGGGGGGTGGAGGGGGAGACGGCGGGGGGTGGAGGGGGAGACGGTGGGGGTTCGAGGGGGAGACGGTGGGGGGGGAGGGGGGGACGGTGGGGGGGGAGGGGGGGACGGTGGGGGGGAGGGGGAGGGGTAGACGGTGGGGGGGAGGTGAGGGGGAGACCGGGGGGAGGGGTAGACGGTGGGGGGGGGGGGAGGTGAGGGGGAGACCGGGGGGGGGGGGGGAGACGGCGGGGGGGGGGTGGAAAGAGAGGGGGAGACGGCGGGGGGGGGGGGGGGAGACGGCGGGGGGTGGAGGGGGAGACGGCGGGGGGTGGAGGGGGAGACGGCGGGGGGTGGAGGGTGAGACGGCGGGGGGTGGAGGGGGAGACGGCGGGGGGTGGAGGGGGAGACGGCGGGGGGTGGAGGGGGAGACGGCGGGGGGTGGAGGGGGAGACGGCGGGGGGTGGAGGGGGAGACGGCGGGGGGGAGGGGGAGACGGTGGGGGGTGAAGTTGGAGACGGTGGGGGGGAAGGGGGAGACGGTGGGGGGGGGGAAAGGGGGAGATGGTGGGGGGTGGAGGGGGAGACGGCGGGGGGTGGAGGGGGAGACGGCGGGGGGTGGAGGGGGAGACGGCGGGGGGTGGAGGGGGAGACGGCGGGGGGTGGAGGGGGAGACGGTGGGGGTTCGAGGGGGAGACGGTGGGGGGGGATGGGGAGACGGTGGGGGGGAGGGGGAGGGGTAGACGGTGGGGGGGAGGTGAGGGGGAGACCGGGGGGAGGGGTAGACGGTGGGGGGGGGGGGAGGTGAGGGGGAGACCGGGGGGGGGGGGGAGACGGCGGGGGGGGGGGTGGAAAGAGAGGGGGAGACGGCGGGGGGGGGAGACGGCGGGGGGTGGAGGGGGAGACGGCGGGGGGTGGAGGGGGAGACGGCGGGGGGTGGAGGGGGAGACGGCGGGGGGTGGAGGGGGAGACGGCGGGGGGTGGAGGGGGAGACGGCGGGGGGTGGAGGGGGAGACGGCGGGGGGTGGAGGGGGAGACGGCGGGGGGTGGAGGGGGAGACGGTGGGGGTTCGAGGGGGAGACGGTGGGGGGGGAGGGGGGGACGGTGGGGGGGAGGGGGAGGGGTAGACGGTGGGGGGGAGGTGAGGGGGAGACCGGGGGGAGGGGTAGACGGTGGGGGGGGGGGGAGGTGAGGGGGAGACCGGGGGGGGGGGGGGGAGACGGCGGGGGGGGGGTGGAAAGAGAGGGGGAGACGGCGGGGGGGGGGGGGGGAGACGGCGGGGGGTGGAGGGGGAGACGGCGGGGGGTGGAGGGGGAGACGGCGGGGGGTGGAGGGGGAGACGGCGGGGGGTGGAGGGTGAGACGGCGGGGGGTGGAGGGTGAGACGGCGGGGGGTGGAGGGGGAGACGGCGGGGGGTGGAGGGGGAGACGGCGGGGGGTGGAGGGGGAGACGGCGGGGGGTGGAGGGGGAGACGGCGGGGGGTGGAGGGGGAGACGGCGGGGGGTGGAGGGGGAGACGGCGGGGGGTGGAGGGGGAGACGGCGGGGGGTGGAGGGGGAGACGGCGGGGGGTGGAGGGGGAGACGGCGGGGGGTGGAGGGGGAGACGGCGGGGGGTGGAGGGGGAGACGGCGGGGGGTGGAGGGGGAGACGGCGGGGGGTGGAGGGGGAGACGGCGGGGGGTGGAGGGGGAGACGGCGGGGGGTGGAGGGGGAGACGGCGGGGGGTGGAGGGGGAGACGGCGGGGGGTGGAGGGGGAGACGGCGGGGGGTGGAGGGGGAGACGGCGGGGGGTGGAGGGGGAGACGGCGGGGGGTGGAGGGGGAGACGGCGGGGGGTGGAGGGGGAGACGGCGGGGGGTGGAGGGGGAGACGGCGGGGGGTGGAGGGGGAGACGGCGGGGGGTGGAGGGGGAGACGGCGGGGGGTGGAGGGGGAGACGGCGGGGGGTGGAGGGGGAGACGGCGGGGGGTGGAGGGGGAGACGGCGGAGGGGGGAGGGGGAGACGGCGGAGGGGGGAGGGGGAGACGGTGGGGGGGAGGGGGAGACGGTGGGGGGGGGGAGGGGGAGACGGTGGGGGGGGGGAGGGGGAGACGGTGGGGGGGGAGGGGGAGGGGTAGACGGTGGGGGGGGGGAGGTGAGGGGGAGACCGGGGGGAGGGGTAGACGGTGGGGGGGGGGGGGGGAGGTGAGGGGGAGACCGGGGGGGGGGGGGGGGAGACGGCGGGGGGGGGGGGGAGAGGGGGAGACGGCGGGGGGGGGGGGGAGAGAGGGGGAGACGGCGGGGGGGGGGGGGGGGAGACCGGGGGGGGTGGGGGGAAAGAGAGGGGGAGACGGCGGGGGGGGGGGAGGGGGAGACGGTGGGGGGGAGGGGGAGACGGCGGGGGGGAGGGGGAGACGGTGGGGGGAGGGGGAGACGGTGGGGGGGGGAGGGGGAGACGGTGGGGGGGGGAAGTTGGAGACGGTGGGGGGGAAGGGGGAGACGGTGGGGGGGGAAAGGGGGAGATGGTGGGGGGAGGGGGAGATGGTGGGGGGAGGGGGAGACGGTGGGGGGAGGGGGAGACGGTGGGGGGAGGGGGAGACGGTGGGGGGGAGGGGGCGACGGTGGGGGGGAGGGGGCGACGGTGGGGGGGAGGGGGCGACGGTGGGGGGGAGGGGGCGACGGTGGGGGGGAGGGGGCGACGGTGGGGGGGAGGGGGCGACGGTGGGGGGGAGGGGGCGACGGTGGGGGGGGAAGGGGAGACGGTGGGGGGGAGGGGAGACGGCGGGGGAGGGGGAGACGGCGGGGGGGAGGGGGAGACGGCGGGGGGGAGGGGGAGACGGCGGCGGGGGAGGGGGAGACGGCGGCGGGGGAGGGGGAGACGGCGGGGGGAGGGGGAGACGGCGGCGGGAAAGGGGAGGATACAAGGGGGATACGGTGAGGTACGATATGGCGGGTCCCGGCGAAGAGGCCGTGGGAAGTTGGTGACATCGGCAGGAGGGCAACAGTGAGGGAGACGGGGTGGAGGTAGAAGAGGGGGGAAGGCAGGAAGGGGAGATGAGGGGGAAACAGAGATAGAGACAAATACAGCCGAGAGGGTAGTGGTGGTGGAAGGGGGTTGTGGAGAGAGACAGAAACCGGGGGGCATCTGCTGCCAATTGCAACCGTTAAGGAGACCTGACCGTGGCAATAGGTTGCCCATAATCCCCCTGGCTCCGTAAACTCACTATCTCGAAAAACGCCAGCTTCCACTCCCACCACCAGGAACTCACTCACCTCGGGATACTTGAAGTGGAATTGAAGTCTCCCATATTCGGACAGGAAGCAGAATCTTGTTAGAAATACCCAGTCCTGGGAGAATAAATTGAGAGAGGGGTTAGAGAAGTGAAATAAGGCAGGTTTCTTCCCACAGCAAGCCAATTGTCTGCAAAGGCATCCTGCAATTAGTTCCCTTTAGGCACATTCCTGGGGTACTGTCCATTCAAAACCACAGGAACAGTAAGATCATGGTTGAACTGCGGGCGAAGTCCATTGTACTATGTCACTGTTCCAAGCCTTTGAAATATCACTGTATTATCAGAGTCAGTACAGAGGTAGCGCTGCACTGTCAGAGGGTCAGTACTGAGGGACTGCTGCACTGTCAGAGGGTCAGTACTGAGGGATGCTGCACTGTCAGAGGGTCAGTAGTGAGGGACTGCAGTACTGTCAGAGGGCCAGTAACGAGGGAGTGCTGCACTGTCAGAGGGTCAGTACTGAGGGAGTGCTGCACTGTCAGAGGGTCAGTACTGAGGGATGCTGCACTGTCAGAGGGTCAGTACTGAGGGAGTGCTGCACTGTCAGAGGGTCAGTACTGAGGGAGTGCTGCACTGTCAGAGGGTCAGTACTGAGGGAGTGCTGCACTGTCAGAGGGTCAGTAGTGAGGGAGCGCTGCACTGCCAATGGGTCAGTAGTGAGGGAGCGCTGTGCTATCAGAGTCAGTACTGAGGTAGCGCTGCACTGTCAGAGGGACAGTGGTGAGGGAGTGCTGTACTGTCAGAGGGTCAGTAGTGAGGGAGTGCTGCACTGTCAGAGGGTCAGTAGTGAGGGAGTGCTGCACTGTCAGAGGGTCAGTACTGAGGGAGTGCTGCACTGTCAGAGGGTCAGTAGTGAGGGAGTGCTGCACTGTCAGAGGGTCAGTACTGAGGGTGTGCTGCACTGTCAGAGGGTCAGTACTGAGGGTGTGCTGCACTGTCAGAGCGTCAGTACTGAGGGTGTGTTGCACTGCCAGAGGGTCAGTACTGAGGGAGTGCTGCACTGTCAGAGGGTCAGTACTGAGGGTGTGCTGCACTGTCAGAGGGTCAGTACTGAGGGTGTGCTGCACTGTCAGAGCGTCAGTACTGAGGGTGTGCTGCACTGTCAGAGCGTCAGTACTGAGGGTGTGTTGCACTGCCAGAGGGTCAGTACTGAGGGAGTGCTGCACTGTCAGAGGGTCAGTACTGAGGGAGCGCTGCACTGTCAAGAGCATTGGCATCGAGGAAGTGCTGCACTGTCAGAGGGTTGGCATCGAGGGAGTGCTGCACTGTCAGAGGGTTGGCATCGTGGGAGCAGTGCACTGAAGTTGGCTGTTCGCTTGCCAACCACCGGAAGGAGTCTTCCTCGGCCAATATTTCCATTCAACCTTGAGCCATAGAATTGATGATCGTCCAGGAGTTGGGTGGGATCTTGCTGTGTGCCAATCGGCTAATGGGTTTCTGATATTATGACAGTGACCAGGCCGCAGAAGTGTTCACTGCCTGTAGTGTGTTAGGTCATCCAGTGACACTATTATAAGGGCAAGTCTTTTGTTGTGTTAAGGGTATGGATTCCGGTGTTGGTCCTACAATGTCGGGTCCTTCATTCACTCTGGTCGTAAAGGGAGAATCAACTTCTGTGTTGTGTTAACCACAGAGATAACACGGGCTGCAACTGGATGCAGCTATAACTGAAATAGACTCCAGACCTTTAAGTTAGTTCAATTTGATTTATTGAACCGGTCACACAGTTAGCACAGTTCTCGGTGAGTTCGACTCTCTGCTAACAGAAGTGTGATCTCTGTCTGACTGAACCAGACTAGCTCTTAGCCACGTGCTGTATGCGTTATGCGATATATACACCGGACTCACTCTGTAGATGTCCCTCGTGGAAAATGGCGGAGTGTGAATGGCTCGTGCCTTTTATAGTGGGGAACCACCCCCAAGTGTTCTGTTAGTCATAGAATTTACAGTGCAGAAGGCGGCCATTCGGCCCATCGAGTCTGCACCGGCTCTTGGAAAGAGCACCCCACCCAAGGTCAACACCTCCACCCTATCCCCATAACCCAGCAACCCCACCCAACACTAAGGGCAATTTTGGACACGAAGGGCAATTTATCATGGCCAATTCACCTAACCTGCACATCTTTGGACTGTGGGAGGAAACCGGAGCACCCGGAGGAAACCCACGCACACACGGGGAGGATGTGCAGACTCCGCACAGACAGTGACCCAAGCCGGACTCGAACCTGGGACCCTGGAGCTGTGAAGCAATTGTGCTAACCACCATGCTACCGTGCTGCCCAAATCTGCCTGCTGATTGGTTATGTCCTGTTCCCTGTGCTCATTAGCTGCCTGTTTGTATCTCATTATGTGCATGTCTGCATATCATGACGTCTCTCCTTTTGAAATGTTTTTCTGCAGCCGATGTGAAAGTATTTACATGTGTCGGCCGAAAAACTAACGTATTTACAAGAGATGGCAGATGGGAACATATGTACATATGAAAACAGGTGTCTAGTGTGCGAAACAGAACATAGCAAACAAAACAAATGTTCATAAGTCCAGTCTCTGGGGCTCGCGTCTGATCCTGGTCGCCCGCCGGAGAGGTTGTGGTGGGGACGACGGCGCCTTGATGGGCGGGAATGTAGCCAGACTGGTGGCCTCATGGTTCGAGGTATCAGGAGGTGGCGCAACAACAGATGGAAACAACGAAGAATGTGGTTGCGGGCGGGCAACTGTGCGCAGGGTCCGTCTGTTGCGCCGTACAACAGAGCCATCAGCCATACGCACAGCGTACGATCAAGGAGCAGCCTGTCGGACAACAGCCGCTGGAGCTGACCAGCCTCCATCAGGTAGCTTGATCCGAACAGCATCCGCCGGGGATAGCACAGGCAAATCAGTGGTATGAGCATCATAGCCCTGCTTTTGCCGGTCCCGGAGTTTCTGCACCTTCTGCAGCACTGGGAGGTGATCCAGGTCAGGCAAGTGTATGGCTGGAAGAGTCGTCCGCAGGTCCCTGTTCATCAGGAGTTGAGCCGGTGACATGCCGGTAGACAGAGGGGTTGCCCTGTACGCAAGCAGTGCAAGGTTGACGTCAGAAGCAGAATCCGCAACCTTGCAGATGAGCTGCTTCACTATGTGCACCCCTTTCTTAACCTTCCCGTTGGACTGTGGGTAATGTGGGCTGGAGGTGACGTGATGAAACTGATATAGCTGGGCAAATCTTGACCACTCTTGGCTGCTGAAGCAAGGACCGTTGTCACTCATGACAGTGAGTGGAATGCCTGGAGAACGTTTGCATAAGAACTAGATGCAGGAGTAGGCCATCTGGCCCCTCGAGCCTGCTCCGCCATTCAATGAGATCATGGCTGATCTTTTGTGGACTCAGCTCCACTTTCCGGCCCGAACACCATAACCCTTAATC
Source organism: Scyliorhinus torazame (assembly GCF_047496885.1). Taxonomy (NCBI): domain Eukaryota; kingdom Metazoa; phylum Chordata; class Chondrichthyes; order Carcharhiniformes; family Scyliorhinidae; genus Scyliorhinus; species Scyliorhinus torazame. Next base: position 100,693,710 of record NC_092718.1, on the reverse strand, counting down.
CCTTTATTCTCCTTACAGGCCTTGATGACAGTCTTGGCTGTGAGGTCTGAGAGCTTCACAATTTCTGGGTAGTTGGAAAAATAATCAATGATTAACACATAATCACGACCATTGGCGTGAAAGAGGTCGATGCCCACCTTGGACCACGGGGAGGTCACGAATTTGTGCTGCTGAAGCGTCTCCTTGCTCTGTGCTGTCTGGAAGCGTTGACAGGTCGGACAGTTGAGGACCATGTTTGAGATGTCCTGACTAATCCCAGGCCAGTAGACAGCTTGCCTGGCTCTGCGCTTGTACTTCTCGACACCCAGATGCTCCTGGTGGATTTGCCGGAGCACCAAGCTCTGGAGACTGCGTGGAATGACAATGCGGTCCAGCTTGAGGAGGATACCATCAACTAACGTCAGGTCGTCCTTCACATTGAAGAATTGAGGGCACTGCTCTTTTTGCCAGCCATTGGTGAGGTGGCGCATGACATGCTGCAGAAGAGGGTCTTTGGCTGTCTCCTCGCGAATGCGAATCACCTTTTCATCCGACGCCGGGACGTTGCTGGCCCACAGCTGCACCTGTGATTTAATCTGTAGGATGAATGCCGGCGGGTCAGCAGGCAAGGTTCTGGAGCGGGACAAGGCATCCACAATAATGAGCTCCTTGCCAGGCGTGTACACGAGCTCAAAGTCATACCGTCTGAGCCTGAGGAGGATGCGCTGCAGCCGGGGCGTCATGTCGCTCAGGTCCATGTGGATAATGTGGACCAGAGGCCTGTGGTCTGTCTCGACGGTGAACATCGGCAGGCCGTAGACATAATCGTGGAACTTGAGAATTCCAGTGAGAAGGCCCAGGCATTCCTTTTCAATTTGGGCATACCGCTGCTCGGTGGGTGTCATTGCCCGTGATGCGTAGGCAACCGGTGCCCAGGATGAGGTGTCATTGCGCTGGAGCAACACCGTGCCGATGCCGTCCTGGCTCGCATCTGTCAAGATTTTCGTTTCCCTGTCAGGGTCAGAAAATGCCAGTACAGGTGCAGTGGTGAGCTTGGCTTTCAGCTCCAACCACTCTGCTTGATGAGCTGCCTGCCACTCAAAGGCAGTAGACTTTTTCACCAGGTGTCTGAGGGCTGTGCTGTGCGAGGCCAGGTTTGGGATAAACTTGCCCAAGAAGTTCACCATTCCGAGGAAGCGCAGCACCGTCTTTTTGTCTTCAGGGATCTTCATGGCTTCGATGGCCTTGACCTGGTCTGTGTCCGGGTGCACACCCTGCTGAGATATCTGGTCACCCAAGAACTTCAGTGTCGACATGCCAAAGCAACACTTTGCCCTGTTCAGCTTGAGGCCATTGGCACGGACACGGCGGAATACCTGCTGGAGACAAGAGATGTGTTCTTCAGGGGTTGTGGACCAAATAATAACGTCGTCCACATACAAACGAACCCTTCAATGCCCTCCATCATCTGCTCCATGATTCTATGGAAAATCTCCGAGGCCGAGACAATGCCGAACGGCATCCGATTACAGCAGTACCTGCCAAACGGTGTGTTGAAGGTGCAGAGCTGTCTGCTGGACTCATCCAGCTGGATTTGCCAGAACCCGCGTGATGCATTTAACTTTGCGAAAAACCGGGCGTGTGCTATCTCACTTGTTAGTTCCTCCCGCTTTGGGATGGGGTAGTGTTCCCGCATTATATTCTGGTTGAGATCCTTGGGATCAATACAGATGCGCAGTTCCCCCGAAGGCTTTTTTACACAGGCCATCGAGCTGACCCAGTCAGTCGGTTCTGTGACTTTGGAGATAATGCCCTGGTCCTGAAGATCCTTCAACTGCACCTTCAGGCGCTCCTTCAGCGGAGTCGGGACCCGGTGTGGAGCATGGACCACAGGCCTGACATCAGGCCACAGCAGAATCTTGTACCGATATGGCAGAGTGTCCATCCCGTCAAACACATCCGGATACTGAGCGAGGATGTCGTCAATGCCGGCTTGAAGATCCACGTTGGGGGAGATCATTGTGTAGATACGCTGCACAAGATTTAGCTGCTTGCATGCATGTGCGCTGAGCAGGGAGGCCCTGTCTGGCTTTACGATTTCAAACCTTAGCCTTGCGTGATTGCTCTTGTTGGAGACAAGCAGATGGCAGGATCCCAGTGCTGTGATGGCATTGCCGTTATAGTCCAGGAGCTGGCAGGCTGCTGGAAGGAGCTTGGGTGGCTTCTTGATGCGGTTGAAATCTGCCTGTGAAAGGAGATTGGCAGAAGCACCTGTGTCCAGCTTGAACTGGATTGAGCATTGACTTACTTGCATCACCGCACGCCATTCGTCCACAGAATCCACAGTGAGGATGGGCAGGCTCTGTGATCATGTCGGTGAGGCATGCTCACGTGTGGTGATGATGCCCACATGGTAGGGGGACTCCAGGCAATCGTCCTCTGGATCCGTAATGCTGCCAGGATCATAATCCAGTAAACCATGGCTGGACACTCCGAATGAGCCAGCGTTAGAGTTGGGAGCGGTGGCCCTTGACTGGTGGTGCAGACCTGCACAAGGCTGCATAGTGTCCAGGCTTCCCGCAATTTAAAGATCGCTTGCCTCTTGCAGGGCAGTGTTTCTTTAAATGGGCGGTGCACAGTTCGGGCACGTCATGATGTCATTATGCTCCGTGCGTCGTCGCACATGCGCTGTGCGGTCGGCAGACGTTTGTACCTGCGCAGTGTGTTGATCGGCCGCTTCGTTATCCCAGTCGCATCGCGCATGCGTGGGTCCTCGGGAAGAGCGCGCAAAATGGTCGCTTTCATCAAGGCTGAGGCACTGCATCTGGGCGATGGCCTGCACTCTCTCTGCCTCGTGTGAGGCAAGTTTCTCAGTTTCAGCCGGTTTGTATTGAGAATACCGATTTTGGCGTGCTCATGCACTGTACACGTTTCGATCGCGACTGGCAGGGTCATATGTTTGATTTTTAAAAGCTGCTCTCTCAGAGGATCAGAGAGAACGCCAAAAACAATTTGGTCCCTGATCATGGAGTCAGCAATATCACCAAAGTTGCAGGATAGCGCTAGTAGTCGGAGATTAGTTGGGAAGGAGTTGAAAGATTCGTCTTTACCTTGGAGGCGTTGTTGAAATATATAGCGCTTGAAGATTTCATTGGTGTCCACTTCACAGTGACAATCAAACTTGTCCAGGATGGTCTGAAACTTTGTCTTGTCCTGGACTTCGGTGAAGTTAAACGAGTTAAAGATTTGGATGGCTTGATCCCCCGCAGTTGATAGGAGGAGCACGATCTTCCTTGTATCAGACGCACCCTCGAGGTCTGAGGCTTCGATGTACAGCAGAAACCTTTGCTTGAAGGTCCGCCCGTTGGCGCTGAGATTGCTGGAGGTCCGCAGCAGTTGAGGAGGCTGGATCTTCTCCATGGTGCCGGGATGCCTTTGCTGGTCTTCACAGAACAGATTGAGGTAAACACCTAAGGATAGCAGTCTACTACTGGTACCATGTCGTGTTAAGCACACTGAGATAACACGGGCTGCAACTGGATGCAGCTATAACTGAAATAGACTGCAGACCTTGAAGTTAGTTCAATTTGATTTATTGAACCAGTCACACAGTTAGCACAGTTCTCTGTGACTGCGACTCTCTGCTAACCTAAGTGTGATTTCTCTGACTGACTGAACCAGACTAGCTCTTAGCCACGTGCTGTATGCGTTACGTGATTATATACACCCTGACTCACTCTGTAGATGTCCCTAGTGGAAAGAGGCGGAGTGTCTCGTGCCTGTTATAGTGGGAAACCACCCCAAGTTCTGCATGCTGATTGGTTATGCCCTGTTCTCTGTGTTCATTAGCTGCCTGTTTGTATCTCATTATCTGCCTGTGCATATCATGACATTCTGCTCAAACCCTCTCGAGTTCAGCTGATGGCAGCCTTGTTCAATGGGAGACCCGAGATGGCTTTCAAATATTAAACAGGCCTTGGAAATGGCTAATGAGGCAGAACGGATGAGAGATCCAGTGAAACTCAGCTACAGAAAGAGGTAAGCAAACCCTCACCAGAGACCAGCCTCATTCGATAAAAACAGCAACAACAACCTGCACTGACCTTTAGCCGAGTAAAACATCGTAAGGTGCATCCATGAGGGAGACTGCCAAACATGATTTGACCCCCAGGCACACACGAAAATGTTTAGGCAGGTTAGCTGCAGCCAGGCCATAGGGAGGGTGAGATAGAGAGAGAGTTGCAGAGATTCAGGGAGTAAGTCCCAGAGCGTAGGGCCCAAGTCACAAACGGGTTATGTGCATGACCTCGGAGTTAGGGGAGTGCAGAGAGTTGTAGAGGCTGGAGAAGTAACAGAGATACGGAGGGTTGTAGTGGCTGGGAAGAGGTTACAGAGATAGGGACAGTGTAGAGGGAGCTTTATTAACCCTGTGCTGTACCTCTCCTGGGAATGTTTGATGGGGACAGTTTAGAGGGAGCTTTACTCTGTATCTAACCCCGTGCTGTCCCTGTTGATGTGCCATCAATTATAACAAAGACGAGTTGTGAACAAAACTGTGGCTTTAACAAGCTAAATGAGAACCTGCTGGCAACTGATCCCGAACTGGGGCAGGGCCAGAGGTCGGCCACCTTTATACAGAGCCTGAGGGGAGAAGCCACAGGCGGAGCCAGCAGAGACAACAAACAATATATACAATACAGTAACACTGTTCTACCACAATATATACAATACAGTAACAGTGGTTTACCACAATATATACAATACAGTAACAGTGGTTTACCACAATATATACAATACAGTAACAGTGGTTTACCACAATATATACAATACAGTAACAGTGGTTTACCACATTCACTCCTGTTAAAAAAAAAAGAGTCCGGTGGGGTGAAGTGGACTTAAAGGTGGAGTCTGTCGAGGGCTTTGACCTTCCGCCGTGAACGCCTCAGTCCCGGCTGTGGTGTGGGCACTGGTGTCGAGACCGGCGTGTCCGGAACCGTGTTGTCTTCTTCTTCGTCCAGTAGTTGAGTCGGTGGAGAGGGAGACGGTGTAGGGGCGGAGGTGGTGATGATGGTCGCTGGGGGACCTGCAGGTGTCAAATTCCGAAGCAGCTGAGTAGCAGTGGAGGGAGACGGTGTAGGGTCGGGGTTTGGTGGTGATGGTCGCTGGGGAACCTGCAGGTGACAAATCCCGAAGGGAGGCTGTGTCCTCCCACCCGTCATGGTGAGCCACGTAGGCATTTTGTGTTTTTTTTTTTTAAATTTAGAGTACCCAATTCATTTTTTTTCCAATTAAGGGCAATTTTAGCGTGTTCAATCCACCTACCTTGCACATCTTTGGGTTGTGGAGGGCAAAACCCACGCAAACACGGTGAGAATGTGCAAACTCCACACGGGTCAGTGACCCCAGAGCCGGGATCGAACCTGGGACCTCGGCGTCATGAGGCAACAGGGGCTAACCCACAGCGCCACCGTGCTGCCTTATTTTGTGGGTTGGCATGGAGGAGAAGAACCCTGTTGATCAGGGGATCTGATTTATGACTCCCTCGCATTGCTTTCTGGAGGAGGACGGGCCCTGGGACTGTCAGCCAGGACAGGAGCGAGACTCCCGAGGTGGACTTCCTGGGGAAGACAAACATTCGTTTGTGAGGGGTCTCATTGGTGGCAGAGCACAGGAGCGACCGGATGGAGTAGAGTGCATCGAGAAGGACCTCCTGCCAGCGGGAGACTGGGAGACCTCTAGACCGTAGGGCAAGAAGGACGGCCTCCCAGCCGTTGCGTTTTCCCTCTCCACCTGTCCGTCTCCTCTGCTTGAGGTGGTGTCCTTGCTGAGCAGGAACTGACGCAACTCGTCACTCATGAAAGAGGAATCCCGGTCACTATGGATGTAAGTGGGGAAACTGAACAAGGTGAAGAGACTGTGCAGGGCCTTGATGATGGTGGCAGAGGTCATGTCAGGGCACGGGATGGCGAAAGGGAAACGTGAGTACTCATCAATAATGTTGAGGAAGTACACGTTACGGTCAGTGGAGGGGAGGGGCCATTTGAAGTCGATGCTGAGGCGCTCAAAGGGGGGGAAGCCTTTACCAGGTGCACTCTGTCTGGCTGATAGAAGTGTGGTTTGCACTCCTCACAGTCCCTGGCCATGGTCCTGACCTCCTCGATGGAGTATGGCAGGTTGCGGGCCTTGACGAAATGAAAAAAAAACGTGTGACCCCCCAGGTGACAGAGTTCATTGTGGAGGGCCCAAAGTCGGTCTACTTGTGCGCTGGCACATGTACCACAGGATAGGGCATCTGGGGGCTCATTGAGCTTCCCAGGTCGCTACAAGATATCGTAATTATAGGTGGAGAGCTCGATCCTCCACCTCGGGATCTTATCGTTCTTGATCTTGCCCCGCTATGTGTTATTAAACATGAAGGCAACCGACCCATTGGTCAGTGAGGAGAGTGAATCGCCTGCCAGCCAGGTGAAATGAAATGAAATGCGGACTTCAAGTCAACAGTGGAGAAGACTCAATACTGCGCAATCTGATTGACCATGTCAGATATGTGGGGGAGGGGGTACGCGTCGAGCTGCATGTACCGGTTGATCGTCTGACTGTAGTTGATGATCATCCGCTGCTTCTCCCCAGTCTTGATGACCCACCACTTGGGCTTTCCAGGGGCTGTTACTGGCCTCTATGATCCCTTCCCGTAGGAGTTGCTGGACCTGACCTGATAAAGGCCTTGTCCCAGGCACTGTATCGTCTGCTCCTAGCGGCGACGAGCTTACAGTCCGGGGTGAGGTGAGTGAAGAGCGAGGGTGAAGCGACCTTAAGGTAAGGGTTACGAGGCTACAGACAGGTGGGGGGGGGGGCGGGCAGGGGTCCACCGACTTCAAGCTAAGTCTTCGGAGGTGGCACTGAAAATCAAGACCCAGTAATAGGGCAGCGCAGAGATGAGGGAGGACGTAGAGCTTGAAATTAGCGTACTCTACGCCATGTACCGAAATAGTTGCGACACAGAATGTGATCCGGAAGCCAGGGAGATTTTCTGGGTCGTGGGTAAAATTGGGAGGGAGCAGCGCCGTACCGTATCTGGGTGGATGGAGCTGTCAGTGCTCCGGAGTCGAAGAGGCAGGTAATCTCGTGTCCGTTGATCTGGACGGCCATCATGGATTTAGTGAGGTGATAAGGTCTAGACTGGTCGAGGGTGATGGAGGCGAGCTTCGGAAGGTGGGTGGGTTGGTCGAGAGTAGCGGAGGCCAGCGTACGACTGGGTGAGCAGGGGTTCCGGGAGGCGGCGGGGTGATTCCAAGATGGCGGTCCCCACAGGTCGCACGTGGCGAGTGGAGTCTGCGCTGCTGGGTCTGGAAACTTTAGGAACAGGTCGGGCTGGCAGACTTTGGCAAAGTGGCCCTTCATACCCCACCCGTTGCAGATCACGCTCAGTGCTGGGCAGCTTTGTCTGGGGTGCTTACCCTGGCCACAGAAGTAGCATCTCGGGCCTCCGGAGTTGGTGGATTGATGCGCGGCACAGGCTTGCGACGCACACGGGTTGGGTGATGGCGGCGCCCACGACATCCACAAGGGGTGCCGCGTGGTCGGAGGTGAAGGCATCCATGTTATGGAAGGCCACCTCCGGCGAATCCGAGAGCTGCAATGTCTCTTGGAAGCCGAGTGTACCCCTTTCTAGCAGGCGCTGGAGGATGTAGTTAGTTTTATGCCAGCAACATAGGCATCCCTGATCAGCAGCTCCGTGAGGCTGGACAGCCGATACCGCCTGACAATACAGTTCCGGCCGAGTACCCGCAAGGCACGCAGGAATTCGGCCTGCAATTCTACGGGGCGTTGACGCCTCGTGGCAAGGAGATGCCTAGCGTACACCTCATTTACTGCCTTTACATACTGCCCCTTCAGCAGCATTATCGCCTCCGCATACGAGGCAGCGTCCCTGATAAGGAGTAAAACCTGCGGGCTTACCCGGGCGTTGAGGACTCAAAGCTTGTGGATGTCGGCGACGGCGTCGGCGACAGATTCGAGGTAAGCTTCGAAGCAGCTTAGCCAGTGCTCGAATGTCACAGTGGCGTCAGCTGCTTGGGGGTCCAGTTCCAGGCGATCAGGATTGAGTGAAGCATCCATCTTAATCGTTTAGCTTATTAATTTCATGTGCCATCAATTATAACAAAGAAGAGTTGTGGAACAAAACTGTGGCTTTAATAAGCTAAACAAGAACCTGCTGGTAACTGGTCCTGAACTGGGGCAGGGCCAGTGGTCGGCCACCTTTATACAGAGCCGGAGGGGAGGAGCCACAGGCGAAGCCAGCAGAGACAACAAACAATATATACAATACAGTAACAGTGGTTTACCACGCCTGTCCTGGGAGTGTTTGATGGGGGACAGTGTAGAGGGAGCTTTACTCTGTATCTAACCCCGTGCTGTTCCTGTCCTGGGGAGTGTTTGATGGGGACAGTGTAGAGGGAGCTTTAATCTGTATCTAACACCATGCTGTACCTGTCCTGGAGTGTTGGATGGGGACAGTGTAGAGGGAGCTTTACTCTGTATCTAACCCCGTGCTGTACCTGTCCCTGGGAGTGTTGGATGGGGACAGTGTCCTGGGAGTGTTGGATGGGGACAGTGTCCGGGGAGTGTTGGATGGGGACAGTGTCCGGGGAGTGTTGGATGGGGACAGTGTCCGGGGAGTGTTGGATGGGGACAGTGTCCGGGGAGTGTTGGATGGGAGTATAATCCGTTAGTTATTGTTAATTTACTCTGCTCTGACTGCAAAATATTATTTATACAATTTCCACATTTTGATCCAGTATTCTGCCCCTCCAATCACCATGGAGACTAGGTCTTGGTCACCATGGAGACTGGGTCTTGGTCACGGAACAAGGTCTTTGGTTTCCAGGAGCATTTCAAAGCCTTCCTGTAATAACAACACAAAAACAAAGAGACTCCTGCTGTTACTGTGACACAGTGTATAATGTTGCGAAGTCATTACGAAAGCAACCCTCTGTTTTCCCATAGCCGATGTTCAGCGCTGCGACAGGACTGATTGAGGGCGGAGGGGCGGGCAAGGCGGAGGGGGAGGCGGGGGAGGCGGGTGGGCGGGGGCGGGAGGGGGGTGGGGGAGAGGGAGAGGAGAGGGGGGGGAAAAGAGGGGGGGAAGAAGAGGGGGGGGAAGAAGAGGGGGAGGGAAGAAGAGGGGGGGAAGAAGAGGGGGGGGAAGAAGAGGGGGGGAAGAAGAGGGGGGGAAGAAGAGGGGGGGAAGAAGAGGGGGGGAAGAAGAGGGGGGGAAGAAGAGGGGGGGAAGAAGAGGGGGGAAGAAGAGGGGGGGAAGAAGAGGGGGGGAAGAAGAGGGGGGGAAGAAGAGGGGGTGGGGGAAAGAGGGGGTGGGGGGAAAGAGGGGGTGGGGGGAAAGAGGGTGGGGGAAAGAGGGGGTGGGGGAAAGAGGGGTGGGGGAAAGAGGGGGTGGGGGGAAAGAGGGGGTGGGGGGAAAGAGGGGTGGGGGGAAAGAGGGGGGGGGAAAGAGGGGGTGGGGGATAAGAGGGGGGTGGGGGGAAAGAGGGGGTGGGGGGAAAGAGGGGGTGGGGGGAAGAGGGGGTGGGGGGAAAGAGGGGGTGGGGGGAAAGAGGGGGGTGGGGGGAAAGAGGGGGTGGGGGGAAAGAGGGGGTGGGGGGAAAGAGGGGGTGGGGGGAAAGAGGGGGTGGGGGGGTAAGAGGGGGTGGGGAAAGAGGGGTGGGGGGAAAGAGGGGGTGGGGGGAAAGAGGGGGTGGGGGGAAAGAGGGGGTGGGGGGAAAGAGGGGGTGGGGGAAAGAGGGGGTGGGGGGAAAGAGGGGGTGGGGGGAAGAGGGGTGGGGGGAAAGAGGGGTGGGGGGGAAAGAGGGGGTGGGGGGAAAGAGGGGGTGGGGGGAAAGAGGGGGTGGGGGGAAAGAGGGGGTGGGGGGAAAGAGGGGGTGGGGGGGGAAAGAGGGGGTGGGGGGGAAAGAGGGGGTGGGGGGAAAGAGGGGGTGGGGGGGAAAGAGGGGGTGGGGGGAAAGAGGGGTGGGGGGAAAGAGGGGGTGGGGGGAAAGAGGGGGTGGGGGGAAGAGGGGGTGGGGGGGGAAGAGGGGGTGGGGGGGGAAGAGGGTGGGGGGGAGGGGGGGGGGGGAAAGAGGGGGTGGGGGGAAAGAGGGGGTGGGGGGGGAAAGAGGGGTGGGGGGGAAAGAGGGGGTGGGGGGGAAAAGGGGGGGGGGGAGGGGGGGGGAAAAGAGGGGTGGGGGGGAAAAGAGGGGGGGGAAGAGGGGGGGGGGGGAAAGAGGGGGTGGGGGGGAAAGAGGGGGTGGGGGGGGGGGAAGAGGGGGGGGGAAAGAGGGGGGGATTGAGGGGGTAGGGGGAAAGAGGGGGGATGAGGGGGGGAAAGAGGGGGGGGGAAAGAGGGGGGAGAAAGAGGGGGGGGAAAGAGGGGGGGGGGAAAGAGGGGGGGGGGGAAAGAGGGGGGGGGGGGGAAGAGGGGGGGGGAGAGGGGGGGGGAAAGAGGGGGGGGAAAGAGGGGGGGGGAAAGAGGGGGGGGGGAAAGAGGGGGGGAGAGGGGGGGGAAGAGGGGGGGGAAGAGGGGGGGAAAGAGGGGGGAAGAGGGGGGGGAAAGAGGGGGGGAAGAGGGGGGGGAAAGAGGGGGGGGGGAAAGAGGGGGGGGAAAGAGGGGGGTGGGGGGAAAGAGGGGGGGGGAAAGAGGGGGGGGAAGAGGGGGGGGAAAGAGGGGGGGGAAAGAGGGGGGGGAAAGAGGGGGGGGAAAGAGGGGGGGGAAAGAGGGGGGGGAAAGAGGGGGGGGAAAGAGGGGGGGGAAAGAGGGGGGGGAAAGAGGGGGGGGAAAGAGGGGGGGGAAAGAGGGGGGGGAAAGAGGGGGGGGAAAGAGGGGGGGGAAAGAGGGGGGGGAAAGAGGGGGGGGAAAGAGGGGGGGAAGTGGGGGGGGAAAGAGGGGGGGGAAGAGGGGGGGGAAAGAGGGGGGGGAAAGAGGGGGGGGAAAGAGGGGGGGGGAAAGAGGGGGGGGAAAGAGGGGGGGGAAAGAGGGGGGGGAAAGAGGGGGGGGAAAGAGGGGGGGAAAGAGGGGGGGAAAGAGGGGGGGGAAAGAGGGGGGGGAAAGAGGGGGGGGAAAGAGGGGGGGGGAAAGAGGGGGGGGAAAGAGGGGGGGAAAGAGGGGGGGGAAAGAGGGGGGGAAAGAGGGGGGGGGAAAGAGGGGGGGGGGGAAAAGAGGGGGGGGAAAGAGGGGGGGGAATGAGGGGGGGGAAAGAGGGGGGGGAAAGAGGGGGGGGGGGAAGAGGGGGGGGAAAGAGGGGGTGGGGGGGGAAAGAGGGGGGGGAAAGAGGGGGGGGGGGTAAGGGGGGGGAAGAGGGGGGGAAAGAGGGGGGGGGAAAGAGGGGGGGGAAAGAGGGGGGGAAGAGGGGGGGGAAAGAGGGGGGGGAAAGAGGG
>NC_092718.1:100613753-100682204 GCF_047496885.1 Scyliorhinus torazame | reverse complement strand
TCTAACTGACCCATTCTCTCTCTCTCTTCTCTCTCTCTACTGACCCATTTCTCTCTCTCTCTCTCTCTCTAACTGACCATTTCTCTCTCTCTCTCTCTCTAACTGACCCATTTCTCTCTCTCTCTCTCTCTCTAACTGACCCATTTCTCTCCCTCTCTCTCTCTCTCTAACTGACCCATTTCTCTCTCTCTCTCTCTCTTCTCTAACTGACCCATTTCTCTCTCTCTCTCTCTCTAACTGACCCATTTCTCTCTCTCGTCTCTCTAACTGACCCATTTCTCTCTCTCTCTCTCTCTAACTGACCCATTTCTCTCTCTCTCTCTCTCTCTCTAACTGACCCATTTCTCTCTCTCTCTCTCTAACTGACCCATTTCTCTCTCTCTCTCTCTCTCTAACTGACCCATTTCTCTCTCTCTCTCTCTCTAACTGACCCATTTCTCTCTCTCTCTCTCTCTCTAACTGACCCAATTTCTCTCTCTCTCTCTCTCTAACTGACCCATTCTCTCTCTCTCTCTCTCTAACTGACCATTTCTCTCTCTCTCTCTCTCTACTGACCCATTTCTCTCTCTCTCTCTCTCTCTAACTGACCCATTTCTCTCTCTCTCTCTCTCTAACTGACCCATTCTCTCTCTCTCTCTAACTGACCCATTTCTCTCCTCTCTCTCTCTCTAACTGACCCATTTCTCTCTCTCTCTCTCTCTAACTGACCCATTTCTCTCTCTCTCTCTCTCTAACTGACCATTTCTCTCTCTCTCTCTCTCTAACTGACCCATTTCTCTCTCTCTCTCTCTCTCTAACTGACCCATTCTCTCTCTCTCTCTCTCTAACTGACCCATTTCTCTCTCTCTCTCTAACTGACCATTCTCTCTCTCTCTCTCTCTCTAACTGACCCATTTCTCTCTCTCTCTCTCTCTAACTGACCCATTTTCTCTCTCTCTCTCTCTCTCTAACTGACCCATTCTCTCTCTCTCTCTCTAACTGACCCATTTCTCTCTCTCTCTCTCTCTCTAACTGACCCATTTCTCTCTCTCTCTCTCTCTCTAACTGACCCATTTCTCTCTCTCTCTCTCTCTAACTGACCCATTTCTCTCTCTCTCTCTCTCTAACTGACCCATTTCTCTCTCTCTCTCTCTCTCTAACTGACCCATTTCTCTCTCTCTCTCTCTCTAACTGACCCATTTCTCTCTCTCTCTCTCTCTCTAACTGACCCATTTCTCTCTCTCTCTCTCTCTAACTGACCCATTCTCTCTCTCTCTCTCTCTAACTGACCCATTCTCTCTCTCTCTCTCTCTCTAACTGACCCATTCTCTCTCTCTCTCTCTAACTGACCCATTTCTCTCTCTCTCTCTCTCTCTAACTGACCCATTTCTCTCTCTCTCTCTCTCTAACTGACCATTTCTCTCTCTCTCTCTCTCTAACTGACCCATTTCTCTCTCTCTCTCTCTCTCTAACTGACCCATTTCTCTCTCTCTCTCTCTCTCTAACTGACCCATTTCTCTCTCTCTCTCTCTCTAACTGACCCATTTCTCTCTCTCTCTCTCTCTCTAACTGACCCATTTCTCTCTCTCTCTCTCTCTAACTGACCCATTTCTCTCTCTCTCTCTCTAACTGACCCATTTCTCTCTCTCTCTCTCTCTCTAACTGACCCATTTCTCTCTCTCTCTCTCTCTCTAACTGACCCATTTCTCTCTCTCTCTCTCTCTCTAACTGACCCATTTCTCTCTCTCTCTCTCTCTAACTGACCCATTTCTCTCTCTCTCTCTCTCTCTCTAACTGACCCATTTCTCTCTCTCTCTCTCTCTAACTGACCCATTTCTCTCTCTCTCTCTCTCTCTAACTGACCCATTTCTCTCTCTCTCTCTCTCTAACTGACCCATTCTCTCTCTCTCTCTCTCTCTAACTGACCCATTTCTCTCTCTCTCTCTCTCTAACTGACCCATTCTCTCTCTCTCTCTCTCTCTAACTGACCCATTTCTCTCTCTCTCTCTCTCTAACTGACCCATTTCTCTCTCTCTCTCTCTCTAACTGACCCATTTCTCTCTCTCTCTCTCTCTCTAACTGACCCATTTCTCTCTCTCTCTCTCTCTAAGCTGACCCATTTCTCTCTCTCTCTCTCTAACTGACCCATTTCTCTCTCTCTCTCTCTCTCTAACTGACCCATTTCTCTCTCTCTCTCTCTCTAACTGACCCATTTCTCTCTCTCTCTCTCTCTAACTGACCCATTTCTCTCTCTCTCTCTCTCTAACTGACCCATTTCTCTCTCTCTCTCTCTCTCTAACTGACCCATTTCTCTCTCTCTCTCTCTCTAACTGACCCATTTCTCCTCTCTCTCTCTCTCTAACTGACCCATTTCTCTCTCTCTCTCTCTCTCTAACTGACCCATTTCTCTCTCTCTCTCTCTCTAACTGACCCATTCTCTCTCTCTCTCTCTCTCTAACTGACCCATTCTCTCTCTCTCTCTCTCTCTAACTGACCCATTTCTCTCTCTCTCTCTCTCTCTCTAACTGACCCATTTCTCTCTCTCTCTCTCTCTAACTGACCCATTTCTCTCTCTCTCTCTCTCTAACTGACCCATTTCTCTCTCTCTCTCTCTCTCTAACTGACCCATTTCTCTCTCTCTCTCTCTAACTGACCCATTTCTCTCTCTCTCTCTCTCTCTAACTGACCCATTTCTCTCTCTCTCTCTCTCTCTCTAACTGACCCATTTCTCTCTCTCTCTCTCTCTAACTGACCCATTTCTCTCTCTCTCTCTCTCTCTAACTGACCCATTTCTCTCTCTCTCTCTCTCTAACTGACCCATTTCTCTCTCTCTCTCTCTCTCTAACTGACCCATTCTCTCTCTCTCTCTCTCTCTAACTGACCCATTTCTCTCTCTCTCTCTCTCTAACTGACCCATTTCTCTCTCTCTCTCTAACTGACCCATTTCTCTCTCTCTCTCTCTCTAACTGACCCATTTCTCTCTCTCTCTCTCTCTCTCTAACTGACCCATTTCTCTCTCTCTCTCTCTCTAACTGACCCATTTCTCTCTCTCTCTCTCTCTAACTGACCCATTTCTCTCTCTCTCTCTCTCTAACTGACCCATTTCTCTCTCTCTCTCTCTCTAACTGACCCATTTCTCTCTCTCTCTCTCTCTAACTGACCCATTTCTCTCTCTCTCTCTCTCTCTAACTGACCCATTTCTCTCTCTCTCTCTCTCTCTAACTGACCCATTTCTCTCTCTCTCTCTCTCTAACTGACCCATTTCTCTCTCTCTCTCTCTCTAACTGACCCATTTCTCTCTCTCTCTCTCTCCTCTCTAACTGACCCATTTCTCTCTCTCTCTCTCTAACTGACCCATTTCTCTCTCTCTCTCTCTCTCTAACTGACCCATTCTCTCTCTCTCTCTCTCTCTCTAACTGACCCATTTCTCTCTCTCTCTCTCTCTAACTGACCCATTTCTCTCTCTCTCTCTCTCTAACTGACCCATTTCTCTCTCTCTCTCTCTCTAACTGACCCATTTCTCTCTCTCTCTCTCTCTCTCTAACTGACCCATTTCTCTCTCTCTCTCTCTCTCTCTAACTGACCCATTTCTCTCTCTCTCTCTCTCTAACTGACCCATTTCTCTCTCTCTCTCTCTCTAACTGACCCATTTCTCTCTCTCTCTCTCTCTCTCTCTAACTGACCCATTTCTCTCTCTCTCTCTCTAACTGACCCATTTCTCTCTCTCTCTCTCTCTCTAACTGACCCATTTCTCTCTCTCTCTCTCTAACTGACCCATTTCTCTCTCTCTCTCTCTAACTGACCCATTTCTCTCTCTCTCTCTCTCTCTAACTGACCCATTTCTCTCTCTCTCTCTCTAACTGACCCATTTCTCTCTCTCTCTCTCTCTCTCTAACTGACCCATTTCTCTCTCTCTCTCTCTCTCTAACTGACCCATTTCTCTCTCTCATTTCTCTCTCTCTCTCTCTCTAACTGACCCATTTCTCTCTCTCTCTCTCTCTCTCTCTAACTGACCCATTTCTCTCTCTCTCTCTCTAACTGACCCATTTCTCTCTCTCTCTCTCTACTGACCCATTTCTCTCTCTCTCTCTCTCTAACTGACCCATTTCTCTCTCTCTCTCTCTCTAACTGACCCATTTCTCTCTCTCTCTCTCTCTCTAACTGACCCATTTCTCTCTCTCTCTCTCTCTCTCTAACTGACCCATTTCTCTCTCTCTCTCTCTCTAACTGACCCATTTCTCTCTCTCTCTCTCTCTAACTGACCCATTTCTCTCTCTCTCTCTCTCTAACTGACCCATTTCTCTCTCTCTCTCTCTCTAACTGACCCATTTCTCTCTCTCTCTCTCTCTAACTGACCCATTTCTCTCTCTCTCTCTCTCTCTAACTGACCCATTTCTCTCTCTCTCTCTCTCTAACTGACCCATTTCTCTCTCTCTCTCTCTCTAACTGACCCATTTCTCTCTCTCTCTCTCTCTCTCTCTAACTGACCCATTTCTCTCTCTCTCTCTCTAACTGACCCATTTCTCTCTCTCTCTCTCTCTAACTGACCCATTTCTCTCTCTCTCTCTCTCTCTCTCTAACTGACCCATTTCTCTCTCTCTCTCTCTCTAACTGACCCATTTCTCTCTCTCTCTCTCTCTAACTGACCCATTCTCTCTCTCTCTCTCTCTAACTGACCCATTTCTCTCTCTCTCTCTCTCTCTCTAACTGACCCATTTCTCTCTCTCTCTCTCTCTCTCTAACTGACCCATTTCTCTCTCTCTCTCTCTCTAACTGACCCATTTCTCTCTCTCTCTCTCTCTAACTGACCCATTTCTCTCTCTCTCTCTCTCTCTCTCTAACTGACCCATTCTCTCTCTCTCTCTCTAACTGACCCATTTCTCTCTCTCTCTCTCTCTCTAACTGACCCATTTCTCTCTCTCTCTCTCTAACTGACCCATTTCTCTCTCTCTCTCTCTAACTGACCCATTTCTCTCTCTCTCTCTCTCTCTAACTGACCCATTTCTCTCTCTCTCTCTCTAACTGACCCATTTCTCTCTCTCTCTCTCTAACTGACCCATTTCTCTCTCTCTCTCTCTCTAACTGACCCATTTCTCTCTCTCTCTCTCTCTAACTGACCCATTTCTCTCTCTCTCTCTCTCTCTCTCTAACTGACCCATTTCTCTCTCTCTCTCTCTAACTGACCCATTTCTCTCTCTCTCTCTCTAACTGACCCATTTCTCTCTCTCTCTCTCTCTAACTGACCCATTTCTCTCTCTCTCTCTCTCTAACTGACCCATTTCTCTCTCTCTCTCTCTCTCTAACTGACCCATTTCTCTCTCTCTCTCTCTCTCTAACTGACCCATTTCTCTCTCTCTCTCTCTAACTGACCATTTCTCTCTCTCTCTCTCTCTCTAACTGACCCATTTCTCTCTCTCTCTCTCTCTAACTGACCCATTTCTCTCTCTCTCTCTCTCTAACTGACCCATTTCTCTCTCTCTCTCTCTCTCTCTAACTGACCCATTTCTCTCTCTCTCTCTCTCTAACTGACCCATTTCTCTCTCTCTCTCTCTCTCTAACTGACCCATTTCTCTCTCTCTCTCTCTCTAACTGACCCATTTCTCTCTCTCTCTCTCTCTCTAACTGACCCATTTCTCTCTCTCTCTCTCTCTCTCTAACTGACCCATTTCTCTCTCTCTCTCTCTCTTACTGACCCATTTCTCTCTCTCTCTCTCTCTAACTGACCCATTTCTCTCTCTCTCTCTCTCTAACTGACCCATTTCTCTCTCTCTCTCTCTCTAACTGACCCATTTCTCTCTCTCTCTCTCTCTAACTGACCCATTTCTCTCTCTCTCTCTCTCTAACTGACCCATTTCTCTCTCTCTCTCTCTAACTGACCCATTTCTCTCTCTCTCTAACTGACCCATTTCTCTCTCTCTCTCTCTCTAACTGACCCATTTCTCTCTCTCTCTCTCTCTAACTGACCCATTTCTCTCTCTCTCTCTCTCTCTAACTGACCCATTTCTCTCTCTCTCTCTCTCTCTCTAACTGACCCATTTCTCTCTCTCTCTCTCTCTAACTGACCCATTTCTCTCTCTCTCTCTCTCTAACTGACCCATTTCTCTCTCTCTCTCTCTCTAACTGACCCATTTCTCTCTCTCTCTCTCTCTAACTGACCCATTTCTCTCTCTCTCTCTCTAACTGACCCATTTCTCTCTCTCTCTAACTGACCCATTTCTCTCTCTCTCTCTCTCTAACTGACCCATTTCTCTCTCTCTCTCTCTCTAACTGACCCATTTCTCTCTCTCTCTCTCTCTAACTGACCCATTTCTCTCTCTCTCTCTCTCTAACTGACCCATTTCTCTCTCTCTCTCTCTCTAACTGACCCATTTCTCTCTCTCTCTCTCTCTAACTGACCCATTTCTCTCTCTCTCTCTCTCTAACTGACCCATTTCTCTCTCTCTCTCTCTCTAACTGACCCATTTCTCTCTCTCTCTCTCTCTAACTGACCCATTTCTCTCTCTCTCTCTCTCTCTAACTGACCCATTTCTCTCTCTCTCTCTCTAACTGACCCATTTCTCTCTCTCTCTCTCTCTAACTGACCCATTTCTCTCTCTCTCTCTCTCTAACTGACCCATTTCTCTCTCTCTCTCTCTCTAACTGACCCATTTCTCTCTCTCTCTCTCTCTAACTGACCCATTTCTCTCTCTCTCTCTCTCTAACTGACCCATTTCTCTCTCTCTCTCTCTCTAACTGACCCATTTCTCTCTCTCTCTCTCTAACTGACCCATTTCTCTCTCTCTCTCTCTCTAACTGACCCATTTCTCTCTCTCTCTCTCTCTAACTGACCCATTTCTCTCTCTCTCTCTCTCTAAGACCCATTTCTCTCTCTCTCTCTCTAACTGACCCATTTCTCTCTCTCTCTCTCTCTAACTGACCCATTTCTCTCTCTCTCTCTCTCTAACTGACCCATTTCTCTCTCTCTCTCTCTCTAACTGACCCATTTCTCTCTCTCTCTCTCTAACTGACCCATTTCTCTCTCTCTCTCTCTCTAACTGACCCATTTCTCTCTCTCTCTCTCTCTAACTGACCCATTTCTCTCTCTCTCTCTCTCTCTAACTGACCCATTTCTCTCTCTCTCTCTCTCTAACTGACCCATTTCTCTCTCTCTCTCTCTCTAACTGACCCATTTCTCTCTCTCTCTCTCTCTAACTGACCCATTTCTCTCTCTCTCTCTCTAACTGACCCATTTCTCTCTCTCTCTCTCTCTCTCTAACTGACCCATTTCTCTCTCTCTCTCTCTCTAACTGACCCATTTCTCTCTCTCTCTCTCTCTCTCTAACTGACCCATTTCTCTCTCTCTCTCTCTCTAACTGACCCATTTCTCTCTCTCTCTCTCTCTCTAACTGACCCATTTCTCTCTCTCTCTCTCTCTCTCTAACTGACCCATTTCTCTCTCTCTCTCTCTAACTGACCCATTTCTCTCTCTCTCTCTAACTGACCCATTTCTCTCTCTCTCTCTCTCTAACTGACCCATTTCTCTCTCTCTCTCTAACTGACCCATTTCTCTCTCTCTCTCTCTAACTGACCCATTTCTCTCTCTCTCTCTCTCTAACTGACCCATTTCTCTCTCTCTCTCTCTAACTGACCCATTTCTCTCTCTCTCTCTCTCTAACTGACCCATTTCTCTCTCTCTCTCTCTAACTGACCCATTTCTCTCTCTCTCTCTCTCTAACTGACCCATTTCTCTCTCTCTCTCTAACTGACCCATTTCTCTCTCTCTCTCTCTAACTGACCCATTTCTCTCTCTCTCTCTCTCTAACTGACCCATTTCTCTCTCTCTCTCTCTCTAACTGACCCATTTCTCTCTCTCTCTCTCTCTAACTGACCCATTTCTCTCTCTCTCTCTCTCTAACTGACCCATTTCTCTCTCTCTCTCTCTCTAACTGACCCATTTCTCTCTCTCTCTCTCTCTAACTTACCCATTTCTCTCTCTCTCTCTCTAACTGACCCATTTCTCTCTCTCTCTCTCTCTAACTGACCCATTTCTCTCTCTCTCTCTCTCTCTCTCTAACTGACCCATTTCTCTCTCTCTCTCTCTCTCTAACTGACCCATTTCTCTCTCTCTCTCTCTCTAACTGACCCATTTCTCTCTCTCTCTCTCTCTAACTGACCCATTTCTCTCTCTCTCTCTCTCTAACTGACCCATTTCTCTCTCTCTCTCTCTCTAACTGACCCATTTCTCTCTCTCTCTCTCTAACTGACCCATTTCTCTCTCTCTCTCTCTCTCTCTAACTGACCCATTTCTCTCTCTCTCTCTCTCTCTAACTGACCCATTTCTCTCTCTCTCTCTCTCTAACTGACCCATTTCTCTCTCTCTCTCTCTCTAACTGACCCATTTCTCTCTCTCTCTCTCTCTCTAACTGACCCATTTCTCTCTCTCTCTCTCTCTAACTGACCCATTTCTCTCTCTCTCTCTCTAACTGACCCATTTCTCTCTCTCTCTCTCTCTCTCTAACTGACCCATTTCTCTCTCTCTCTCTCTAACTGACCCATTTCTCTCTCTCTCTCTCTCTCTCTAACTGACCCATTTCTCTCTCTCTCTCTCTCTCTAACTGACCCATTTCTCTCTCTCTCTCTCTCTCTCTAACTGACCCATTTCTCTCTCTCTCTCTCTCTCTCTCTAACTGACCCATTTCTCTCTCTCTCTCTCTCTCTAACTGACCCATTTCTCTCTCTCTCTCTCTCTAACTGACCCATTTCTCTCTCTCTCTCTCTCTCTCTAACTGACCCATTTCTCTCTCTCTCTCTCTCTAACTGACCCATTTCTCTCTCTCTCTCTCTCTAACTGACCCATTTCTCTCTCTCTCTCTCTCTAACTGACCCATTTCTCTCTCTCTCTCTCTAACTGACCCATTTCTCTCTCTCTCTCTCTCTCTCTCTAACTGACCCATTTCTCTCTCTCTCTCTCTCTCTAACTGACCCATTTCTCTCTCTCTCTCTCTCTAACTGACCCATTTCTCTCTCTCTCTCTCTCTAACTGACCCATTTCTCTCTCTCTCTCTCTCTAACTGACCCATTTCTCTCTCTCTCTCTCTAACTGACCCATTTCTCTCTCTCTCTCTCTCTCTCTCTAACTGACCCATTTCTCTCTCTCTCTCTCTCTCTAACTGACCCATTTCTCTCTCTCTCTCTCTAACTGACCCATTTCTCTCTCTCTCTCTCTCTCTCTAACTGACCCATTTCTCTCTCTCTCTCTCTCTCTAACTGACCCATTTCTCTCTCTCTCTCTCTCTCTCTAACTGACCCATTTCTCTCTCTCTCTCTCTCTCTCTCTAACTGACCCATTTCTCTCTCTCTCTCTCTCTCTAACTGACCCATTTCTCTCTCTCTCTCTCTCTCTCTAACTGACCCATTTCTCTCTCTCTCTCTCTCTCTAACTGACCCATTTCTCTCTCTCTCTCTCTCTAACTGACCCATTTCTCTCTCTCTCTCTCTCTCTCTAACTGACCCATTTCTCTCTCTCTCTCTCTCTCTCTAACTGACCCATTTCTCTCTCTCTCTCTCTCTAACTGACCCATTTCTCTCTCTCTCTCTCTCTAACTGACCCATTTCTCTCTCTCTCTCTCTCTAACTGACCCATTTCTCTCTCTCTCTCTCTAACTGACCCATTTCTCTCTCTCTCTCTCTCTCTCTCTAACTGACCCATTTCTCTCTCTCTCTCTCTCTCTAACTGACCCATTTCTCTCTCTCTCTCTCTCTAACTGACCCATTTCTCTCTCTCTCTCTCTCTAACTGACCCATTTCTCTCTCTCTCTCTCTCTAACTGACCCATTTCTCTCTCTCTCTCTCTAACTGACCCATTTCTCTCTCTCTCTCTCTCTCTCTCTAACTGACCCATTTCTCTCTCTCTCTCTCTCTCTAACTGACCCATTTCTCTCTCTCTCTCTAACTGACCCATTTCTCTCTCTCTCTCTCTCTCTAACTGACCCATTTCTCTCTCTCTCTCTCTCTCTCTCTAACTGACCCATTTCTCTCTCTCTCTCTCTCTAACTGACCCATTTCTCTCTCTCTCTCTCTAACTGACCCATTTCTCTCTCTCTCTCTCTCTCTCTCTAACTGACCCATTTCTCTCTCTCTCTCTCTCTCTAACTGACCCATTTCTCTCTCTCTCTCTAACTGACCCATTTCTCTCTCTCTCTCTCTCTCTAACTGACCCATTTCTCTCTCTCTCTCTCTCTAACTGACCCATTTCTCTCTCTCTCTCTCTAACTGACCCATTTCTCTCTCTCTCTCTCTCTCTAACTGACCCATTTCTCTCTCTCTCTCTCTCTAACTGACCCATTTCTCTCTCTCTCTCTCTCTAACTGACCCATTTCTCTCTCTCTCTCTCTCTCTCTCTAACTGACCCATTTCTCTCTCTCTCTCTCTCTCTAACTGACCCATTTCTCTCTCTCTCTCTAACTGACCCATTTCTCTCTCTCTCTCTCTCTCTAACTGACCCATTTCTCTCTCTCTCTCTCTCTAACTGACCCATTTCTCTCTCTCTCTCTCTAACTGACCCATTCTCTCTCTCTCTCTCTCTAACTGACCCATTTCTCTCTCTCTCTCTCTCTCTCTAACTGACCCATTTCTCTCTCTCTCTCTCTAACTGACCCATTCTCTCTCTCTCTCTCTCTCTCTAACTGACCCATTTCTCTCTCTCTCTCTCTCTCTCTCTAACTGACCCATTTCTCTCTCTCTCTCTCTAACTGACCCATTTCTCTCTCTCTCTAACTGACCCATTTCTCTCTCTCTCTCTCTCTAACTGACCCATTTCTCTCTCTCTCTCTCTCTCTCTAACTGACCCATTTCTCTCTCTCTCTCTCTCTAACTGACCCATTTCTCTCTCTCTCTCTCTCTAACTGACCCATTTCTCTCTCTCTCTCTCTCTCTCTAACTGACCCATTTCTCTCTCTCTCTCTCTCTCTCTAACTGACCCATTTCTCTCTCTCTCTCTCTCTAACTGACCCATTTCTCTCTCTCTCTCTCTCTCTCTAACTGACCCATTTCTCTCTCTCTCTCTCTCTCTAACTGACCCATTTCTCTCTCTCTCTCTCTCTAACTGACCCATTTCTCTCTCTCTCTCTCTCTAACTGACCCATTTCTCTCTCTCTCTCTCTCTAACTGACCCATTTCTCTCTCTCTCTCTCTCTAACTGACCCATTTCTCTCTCTCTCTCTCTCTCTAACTGACCCATTTCTCTCTCTCTCTCTCTCTCTCTAACTGACCCATTTCTCTCTCTCTCTCTCTCTAACTGACCCATTTCTCTCTCTCTCTCTCTCTCTAACTGACCCATTTCTCTCTCTCTCTCTCTCTCTAACTGACCCATTTCTCTCTCTCTCTCTCTCTCTCTCTAACTGACCCATTTCTCTCTCTCTCTCTCTCTAACTGACCCATTTCTCTCTCTCTCTCTCTCTCTCTCTAACTGACCCATTTCTCTCTCTCTCTCTCTCTAACTGACCCATTTCTCTCTCTCTCTCTCTAACTGACCCATTTCTCTCTCTCTCTCTCTCTCTAACTGACCCATTTCTCTCTCTCTCTCTCTCTAACTGACCCATTTCTCTCTCTCTCTCTCTCTAACTGACCCATTTCTCTCTCTCTCTCTCTCTAACTGACCCATTTCTCTCTCTCTCTCTCTCTAACTGACCCATTTCTCTCTCTCTCTCTCTCTCTAACTGACCCATTTCTCTCTCTCTCTCTCTCTAACTGACCCATTTCTCTCTCTCTCTCTCTCTAACTGACCCATTTCTCTCTCTCTCTCTCTAACTGACCCATTTCTCTCTCTCTCTCTCTCTCTAACTGACCCATTTCTCTCTCTCTCTCTCTCTAACTGACCCATTTCTCTCTCTCTCTCTCTAACTGACCCATTTCTCTCTCTCTCTCTCTCTAACTGACCCATTTCTCTCTCTCTCTCTCTAACTGACCCATTTCTCTCTCTCTCTCTCTCTCTAACTGACCCATTTCTCTCTCTCTCTCTCTCTCTCTCTAACTGACCCATTTCTCTCTCTCTCTCTCTCTAACTGACCCATTTCTCTCTCTCTCTCTCTCTAACTGACCCATTTCTCTCTCTCTCTCTCTCTAACTGACCCATTTCTCTCTCTCTCTCTCTCTCTCTCTAACTGACCCATTTCTCTCTCTCTCTCTCTCTAACTGACCCATTTCTCTCTCTCTCTCTCTCTAACTGACCCATTTCTCTCTCTCTCTCTCTAACTGACCCATTTCTCTCTCTCTCTCTCTAACTGACCCATTTCTCTCTCTCTCTCTCTCTCTAACTGACCCATTTCTCTCTCTCTCTCTCTCTCTCTAACTGACCCATTTCTCTCCCTCTCTCTCTCTAACTGACCCATTTCTCTCTCTCTCTCTCTCTCTCTCTCTCTAACTGACCCATTTCTCTCTCTCTCTCTCTCTAACTGACCCATTTCTCTCCCTCTCTCTCTCTAACTGACCCATTTCTCTCTCTCTCTCTCTCTCTAACTGACCCATTTCTCTCTCTCTCTCTCTCTAACTGACCCATTTCTCTCTCTCTCTCTCTCTAACTGACCCATTTCTCTCTCTCTCTCTCTCTCTAACTGACCCATTTCTCTCTCTCTCTCTCTCTCTCTAACTGACCCATTTCTCTCTCTCTCTCTCTCTCTCTAACTGACCCATTTCTCTCTCTCTCTCTCTCTAACTGACCCATTTCTCTCTCTCTCTCTCTCTCTCTCTAACTGACCCATTTCTCTCTCTCTCTCTCTCTAACTGACCCATTTCTCTCTCTCTCTCTCTCTAACTGACCCATTTCTCTCTCTCTCTCTCTCTCTAACTGACCCATTTCTCTCTCTCTCTCTCTCTAACTGACCCATTTCTCTCTCTCTCTCTCTCTAACTGACCCATTTCTCTCTCTCTCTCTCTCTAACTGACCCATTTCTCTCTCTCTCTCTCTCTCTCTAACTGACCCATTTCTCTCTCTCTCTCTCTCTAACTGACCCATTTCTCTCTCTCTCTCTCTCTAACTGACCCATTTCTCTCTCTCTCTCTCTCTAACTGACCCATTTCTCTCTCTCTCTCTCTAACTGACCCATTTCTCTCTCTCTCTCTCGCTCTCACTGACCCCCCTCTCTCTCTCTCTCTCTCTCTCTCTCACTGACCCCTCTCTCTCTCTCTCTCTCTCACTGACCTCTCTCTCTCTCTCTCTCCCCCAGCTCCCCTGATTCCAACCGCTCCTCACATCCCCCTTCCCCATTTTTACCCCCTTACCCCACAAAACCTCCTCCCCCACCCAACCTTCCCTTTTTTTTAAATTTAGTGTACCCAATTGATTTTTTCCAATTAAGGGGTAATTTAGTGTGGTGAATCCACCTACCCTGCAGATCTTTGGGTTGTGGGAGCGAAACCCATGCAGACAGGGGGAGAATGTGCAAACTCCACACGGACAGTGACCCAGAGCCGGGATCGAACCTGGGACCTCGGCACCATGAGGCAGCTGTGCTAACCACTGTGCCACCTTCCCTTGTTGACCCCTCAAACCTAAAAGAAATCAATAATCGTCTTCCACCTCCGCTGCCCACCTTCCATCTGCCCACCCGCTGTAAGTGAGCTTGACCTTCTCCAGCCTCAGGAATTCTGCCATGTCGCTCAACTACCCTCTCGCTTTCAGGGGCTCCGAATCCCGCCATCCAAGCAAAATCCGTGTCCGGGCTATCAGGGAGGCATAGACCAAAATATCTGCCTCTCTCAACCCCTGGACTCCCGGGTCTTTCAACACCTCAAATATCGCCACCTCAGGACTCGGGACCACCTCCAAAACCCCACCACCAACAAAACCCTCAACCGCATACCCTTGCCCGATGCTGCCTCCACCCACCCCAACACCGACCCCTCCCCCAACCCAGTGTTCGCTGCCCAATAATAGTTCATCGTGTTGGCAGCGCCAACCATCCAACCCCCTTCCTCACCCCCGCTCCAAGAAAGCTCGCCGCATCCACGGGGCCTTTCCCGCCCACACAAACCTGGAAATCAACCCATTGACTTTCCTAAAAAAATGACCAGGGGACAAAGATTGGGAGTTCTGAAATACAAACAGAAACCGAGACAGCACCGTCATTTACATTGTCTGCACCCGCTCTGCCACTGACAGCGGCAGCACATCACACCTCTTAAAATTCACCTTCATCTGCTCCACCAACCAGGCCAAGTTCAATTTATGCAGCTGCTCCCATCCCAGCGCCATCTGGATCCCCAAATACCAGACGCTCACCCTCACCACCCTAAATGGCAACTCCCCTAATCTCCTTTCCTGCTCTCTGGGCTCAATCAGGACATCTCACTTTTTTCTATAATCAATTTGTCTCCCGAAAACTAGCCAAATTCCCCAAGGATCTCCATGATGCCAACGATGCTGGCCACTGTATCCGAAATATACATCGTCCGCATACGATGAGACCCTGCGCTCGCGCTCCCCCCCCCCCCAAACCCTCCCCAGTCCCTCGACACCCTAAGCGCCATTGCCAGCGACTCTATTGCCGAAGGAAAAAGCAATGGGGAGAGCGGGCTCCACTGCCCTATCCCACAGTGCAACCCGAAGTACCCGCAACTCACTCGGTTTGTCCGCACACTTGCGACTGTCACCTTATACAGCAGCCGGACGCAAAATCCACAAATCACTGCCCGAACCGCCCCAGCACATCGGGGCAGCACGGTATCATAGTGGTTAGCACAGTTGCTTCACAGCTCTAGGGTCTCGGGTTCGATTCCCGGCTTGAGTCACTGTCTGTGTGGAGTCTGCACGTTCTCCCCATGTGTGCGTGGGTTTCCTCCGGGTGCTCCGGTTTCCTCCCAGTAGCACCATCGATCACACACTAGGCGAGACGTAGAGAACTTCAATCGAGGCTTTATCGAGCAGACTTGTTCCCCAGCAGCTCAGTTACAGAATGCAGCTGCTGGGAGAAACCGGGTTCTTATACACCGCCTATCTTGGTGGAGCCCAGTAGGTGGCAGATCCAATCAGGACCCAGCATCTGTCCTCCAATAGCTCCTCGGCATCATGGTGTACCGTATTACCCCTAATACATACCACCACATTCACCCCTTGCTAAAAAGAACCCATCGGGGTGGTGGATGGTATGGTGGTAGGGGTTTACAGGGTCGGTATGGTGCCTTAACCATTTAACTACATACAACCATGCCGCTTTTACTGGGCCACTGAATTATTTACATCTTAAGCCGATTCGATGAGTCGAGATGGTGCCCTGGTCACCCTTTCCGATCGTCTCAGCCCGGGTGGTGGAGATGCAGGCTCGGGTCCAGTCGACTCTGGGAGCATCGCGCTGTCCATCCCTGTTTCCTTACTCCTGGGCAGGCCTGGGAGGAGAACCGATCCCCCTGGGAAGGAGGTGGCTGTGGGGTGCACCGGCGGGAGTGAGGGGGTGGTGATTGGTGTTGGGGGGGTGTGGGGAGCTCCAGCGGGCGCCATGTCCCGCAGAGAGACCGTGTCCTGTCGGCCGTCTGGGCACGCCACGTAGGCGTACTGCGGGTTTGCGTGGAGTAGATGTACCTTTTCCACCAGTGGGTCTGATTTGTGCGCCCGCACATGTTTCCGGAGCAGGATGGGTCCCAGGGCTGCCAGTCAGGTCGGAAGTGACGTTCCAGAGGCGGACTTCCTAGGGAAGACAAGGAGGCGCTCGTGAGGCGTTTGGTGAGTGGTGGTGCACAGCAGGGACCGGATAGAGTGAAGGGCATCCGGGAGGACTTCCTGCCAGCGGGAAGTTGGGAGACTCCTAGACCGTAGGGCCAGTAGGACGGTCTTCCAGACCGTTCCGTTCTCCCTCTCTACCTGCCCGTTCCCCCGGGGGTTGTAGCCCCGGGGGAACGATGGTCGTCCTGCTCGAGGCTATGCCCTTGCTGAGCAGGAATTGACGCAGCTCGTCACTCATGAAGGAGGACCCCCTATCACTGTGGATGTAGGTGGGGAAACCGAACAGGGTAAAGATGGTGCAGAGGGCTTTAATGACCGTGGCCGCGGTCATGTCGGGGCAGGGGATGGCGAAGGGGAAACGGGAGTATTCCTCAACGACGTTAAGAAAGTACGTGTTGCGATCGGTGGAGGGAAGGGTGCCTTTGAAATCCAAACAGGCGTTCAAAGGGACGGGAAGCCTTTATCAGGTGCGCTCTATCTGGCCTGAAAAAATGCGGTTTGCATTCTGCGCAGATTTGGCAGTTCCTGGTGACTGTTCGGACCTCCTCGACGGAGTACGGGAGGTTGCGGGCCTTTATGAAGTGGTAGAAACGAGTGACCACTGGGTGGCAGAGGTCCTCGTGGAGGGCTTGGAGACGGTCCACTTGTGCGTTGGCACGTGCCGCGAGATAGGGCATCGGACGGCTCATTCAGCTTTCCGGGACGGTACAAGATCTCATAATTGTAGGTGGAGAGTTCGATCCTCCACCGCAGGATCTTGTCGTTTTTTTATCTTGCCCCGCTGTGCATTATCGAACATGAAGCCTACCGACCGTTGGTCAGTGAGGAGAGTGAATCTCCTACCGGCCAGATCATGCCTCCAATGTTGCACAGCTTCCACTATGGCTTGGGCCTCCTTTTCTACTGAGGAGTGGCGAATTTCTAAAGCATGGAGGGTCCGGGAGAAAAAGACCACGGTCTGCCTGCTTGGTTGAGAGTGGCCGCCAGAGCTACGTCGGATGAGTCGCTCTCGACCTGGAAGGGGAGGGACTCATCGATGGCGCACATCGTGGCCTTTGCGATATCCGCTTTGATGCAGCTGAAGGCCTGGCGGTCCTCTGTCGACAGGGGAAAACTAGTGGACTGGATTAGTGGGCGGGCCTTGTCTGCGTATTGGGGAACCCACTGGGCGTAATATGAAAAGAAGCCCAGGCAACGTTTCAGGGCTTTGGCACAGTGGGGGAGAGGGAACTCCATGAGGGGGCGCATGCGTTCAGGGTCGGGGCCTATCACTCCATTACGCACTACGTAGCCCAAGATGGCTAGACGGTCAGTGCTAAACACGCATTTTTCCTCTTTGTAGGTGAGGTTGAGGGCGTTAGCGGTCTGGAGGAATTTTCGGAGGTTGGCGTCATGGTCCTGCTGGTCATGGCCGCAGATGGTGACGTTGTCGAGGTACGGGAACGTGGCCCGTAACCCGTGCTGGTCAACCATTCGGTCCATCTCCCGTTGGAAGACCGAGACTCCGTTCATGACACCGAATGGAACCCTTAAAAAGTGGTATAGCCGCCCGTCTGCCTCGAAGGCAGTGTACTTGCGGTCACCGGGGCGAATGGGGAGCTGGTGGTAGGCGGACTTAAGGTCCACGGTGGAGAAGACCTTGTACTGTGCAATCTGATTGACCATGTCGGATATGCGGGGAAGAGGGTACGCATCTAGCTGCGTGTACCTGTTGATGGTCTGACTGTAGTCTATGACCATCCTCTGCTTCGCCCCGGTCTTCACAACTACCACCTGGGCTCTCCAGGGACTATTGCTGGCCTGGATTATGCCTTCCTTCAGCAGCCGCTGGACTTCGGACCTGATAGAAGTCCGGTCCTGGGTGCAGTATCGTCTGCTCCTAGTGGCGACGGGCTTGCAATCCGGGGTGAGGTTCACAAACAAGGAAGGCGGTTCAACCTTGAGGGTCGCAAGGCCGCAGATAGTCAGTGGGGGTATAGGGCCGCCAAATTTGAATGTTAAGCTCTGGAGGTTGCATTGGAAATCCAACCCCAGGAGGGTGGGAGCGCAGAGATAGGGGAGGACATACAGCCGGTCATTTTTGAACTCTCTCCCCTGCACCATTAGGTTTGCGATGCAGAACCCTTTGATTTCAACGGAGTGGGACCCCGCCACCAGGAAGATTTTTTGGGTCCTTGGACGAATTACAAGGGAACAGCATCTTACCGTGTCCGGATGAATAAAACTCTCCGTGCTCCCCGAGTCGATCAAACACGGCGTCTCGTGCCCGTTCACCAGCACCTTCGTCGTTGATGTCTGGAGGGTCCGGGCCCACGACTGGTCCAGGGTCACCAATGCCAAACGTGGTTGGTGCATCTGGTTGTTGTCTTCAGGCAGCGTGGAGCCATCCACGCTGGGGTCCTGGCCTGTCAACCAAGATGGCGGCGTCCATGGATCGCACACGGTCGGGGGGTGGACAAAATGGCCTCTCCCATGGGTCGCACACGGCCGGGGGTGGACAAATTGGCCACTCCCATAGATCGCACGTGGCCCGCGGGTAGGAAGATGGCGGCGCCCATCACCCCCTCGTGGTGTCCGGGGTCCAAAATGGCGGCGCCCGTTGGCCGCACGTGGGCCGCTGGGGGGGGTTGAGTCCGTGGTCCCGTTTCTTCCCCGGAGATAGTGGCGGCCCCACGGGACTGGCACACCGCTGTGTAGTGCCCCTTTTTGCCGCAGCTTTTACAGGTGGCCGAGCAGCGCAGGCGGGGGTGTTTCGACTGCCTGCAAAAATAGCAGCGGGGCCCGCCCGGGTGGTCTGGGATTCTGGCCGGGCACGCTTACGGGGGGGTGGGGGGTGGGGGGTGCCGGGGGGTTGGTCGCGGCGGGGGTCCACTGAGCCCAAGGGGCTGTAGTGCGGTCGGGGGCATAGGCGCGGGCGTTTTGGGAGGCCACGTCAAGGGAGGCCGCAAGGGCCCGTACCTCTGTGAGTCCGAGAGAGTCTTTCTCTAAAGGTCTCTGGCAAATTTGTGATGATGCCAAACCTGCTACATACGCGTCTCTGATCAGGAGCTCCGTGTGTTCATTCGCCGTTACCGCTGGGCAGTTGCAGTTTCTTCCCAAGGATCGTTAGAGCATTGTAGAATTCGTCTAGCAATTCCCCGGCGATTTGTCATCTCGTCGCGAGCTGATAGCGTGCATAGACCTGGTTGACGGGCCGAATGTAGGTCTCTTTCAGCAAGGTGATTGCCGCTGGGAAATCTTCTGCGTCCTCGATGAGTGAGTAGATTTCGGAACTCACCCTGGAATGCAGGACCTGCATCTTCTGGTCTTCTGTTGGTCTGCCGGGGGCTGTTCGGAGGTATCCCTCAAAGCACGCCAGCCAGTGCTTAAACGCCGATGTTGCGTTAGCTGCTTGGGGGCTGATTCGCAGGCACTCCGGGGCGATCCGGAGCTCCATATTCCTTTTTAAGTCTGTTCAATAAATTGTAGCACCATCGATCACACACGAGGCGAGACGTCGAGAACTTCAATCGAGGCTTTATTGAGCAGACTTGTTCCCCAGCAGCTCAGTTACAGAATGCAGCTGCTGGGAGAAACCGGGTTCTTATACCCCGCCTATCTGGGTGGAGCCCAGTAGGCGGCAGATCCAATCAGGACCCAGCATCTGTCCTCCAATAGCTCCTCGGCATCATGGTGTACCGTATTACCCCTAATACATACCACCACACTCCCACAGTCCAAAGATGTGCAGGTTAGGTGGATTGGCCATTCTAAATTCCCCTTAGTGTCCAAAATGGTTAGGTGGGGTTACTGGGTTACCGGGATAAAGGGGATAGCGTGGGGGGGTGGGGCTTAAGTAGGGTGCTCTTTCCAAGGACCGGTGCAGACTCGATGGGCTGAATGGCGTCCTTCTGCACTGTAAATTCTATGATCCTATGATCCAACAAATACACCCACTCCACCTGATCAAATGCCTTCTCCGCATCCATCGCCACCACTACCTCCACCTCCTGCTCCTCCGAAGGCATCATAGTTACATTGAGTAGCCTCCTTACATTCGCCGACAACTGCCTCCCCTTCACAAAATCCGCTTGATCATGGCCTATCCACTCCGGGACACTGTCCTCAATACGCGATGCCAACACCTTCACCAACAAAGTGGCGTCCACGTTCAGTAATGATGTCGGGCGGTACAACCCGCACTGCTGCGGATCCTTATCCTTTCAAATTAGGGAGATGGAAGCCTGCGACAATGTCGGGGGGAGTTCCTCCTCTCTCCCTTGCTTCATTATAAACCCTCACCAGCAGTGACCCCATGTCCGCACCAAACCTTTCATAAAACTCAAGTGGGAACCCGTCCGCACCTTCCCTGCCTGCATCATCCCCATACTATCCATCACTTTCCTCAGCCCAACTGGGGCCCCCAGTCCCTGAATCAGCCCCTCCTCTACTTTGGAAAACTCTAACCCATCCATGAACTGCCATATCCCCTCCTCCCTGGCTGGGGGCTCCGACTCGTACAGCCTATATAAAATGCCTCGAACACCCCCTCCGGGTCCATCACCACCTTGCCCTTATCATCCCGAACTCTGCCAATTTCCCTTCCCAAACTCATATACTGCCCCTCTGGCCCTCCACAACTGCCCCACCGCTTTCCCTGTAGAAATTGACCCAAACTCCATCTGGAGCCTCTGCCTCTCGTTCAACAGCTCTGCCTCCGGCACTTTTGAATATCTCCTGTTCAGCCTCAAAATCTCGTCCATCAATCTGGCCCTCTCCTCCCGCTCCGTTTTCTCCCTATGTGCCCGGATCGATATGAACTCCCCCTGACTGCAGCCTTGAGTGCCTCCCACAGCGTGGTGGCCGTGACCTGCCCAGTGTTGTTTAGCTCCACGTAGCCCCGAATAGCAGCCTGCACCCACTCGCACACCTCTTCATCCACCAGCAATCCGACATCCAGCCTCCACTTCGGGAGCTGGGTACTGCCCCAACCCCACCCCCGGGCCACCCACAAATCCACCAGTGTGGCACGTGGTCAGAAACCACAATCACCAAATACTCCGAGTCGGCCACCCCTGCCAGCAACATCTTGTCCAACAAAAGAAAATCAATGTGGGAGTACACCCGGTGCACATGGAAGACGTGTGAAAACCCCTACGCTCTCGGCCTCCCAAACCTCCGTGGGTCCATAAACTGCTTCAGCTTCTTTGCCACTGCCGACACCCTCGATGACCGGTCCAAGCTCGGATCTAAGACCATGTTAAAATCACCCTTCCCATAATCAACCAATGCGAGTCCAAGTCCGGAATCTTCCCGAACACCCACCTCATGAAGTCCACATAATCCCAATTCGGGGCATAAAATGTTCACCAGAACCACCGGCATTCCCTCCAACCCCCCACTCACCATCACATATCTCCACCCCCCACCCCCAACACCCCAGATTGGGCACAATACTTCCTACCGCGAATGCAACCCGCTTATTTGCAACCTGCGGAGCCCCCCCCCCCCCACTCCCGGGCAACCTGCACCCCCAGCTACCTAAAGTGAGTCCCTGCCCTACAGAATGGCAGCCCCCCCCACCCACCCACCCACCCCTGCCCCCACCCCCGGCTGAGACACCACAAAATACTCATTCTTGTCCAGATTTAGTTTGTACCCCGAGAAAGACCCAAACACTCGAAGCAGCTCCAGTATTCCCCCTCTCGACACACTCGGTTCCGACACATAAAACAGCAAGTTATCAGCATATAAGGACACCCTATGCTCTATCACCCCCCCCCCGCACTATTCCTTTCCATACCCCAGAACTTCTTAATGCGGTGGCCAACGGCTCAATCACGAGTGCAAACAGTAGGGGGGACATAGGACATCCCTCTCTCGTCCCACGGTGGAGAGAAAAGTATCTCGAGCTGATGTTGTTTTGCGGACACTCGTCCTCGGCTCCTTATTTAGTAGCTTTACCCAGTTCACAAATCTTGGTCCAATCCCAAACCGCTCCAGAACTGCCATCAAGTACCCCCATTCTACCCGGTCAAACATCTTCTCAGTGTCCAATGCCACAACCACCTCTGTTTCCTTCCCCTCTGCCGGTGCCATAACGATGTTCAATACCCTTCTCATGTTCGAAAAATGCTGCCTCCATCTCACGAACCCCATCTGATCTTCACCTATCACCTTCGGGAGGCACTCCTCCAGCCTACCCACCAGTACGATCGCCAACACTTTTGCGTCCACATTCAGAAGTGATATGGGCCTATACGACCCACACTCTGTCGGATCCTTATCTTTTTTTAAGCAACAGGGAAATCGATGCCTGCCCCAAACTTTGTAACAAACCCCCTTCCCTATCGCCTCTTCAAACATCCCCACCATCAGGGGTGCCAGCTGATCCCTGAATTTTTAATAATATTCCACCGGAAACCCATCCGGCCCTGCCACCTTTCCCGACTGCATCCTCCCAATCGCATCCTTTATCTCCTGCTCCACTATCGCTCCTTCTAATGTAGCCCTGTCCACCTCCCCTAACCTCGGGTACTCCAACCCATCTAGAAATTCCTGCATCTCCCGGTCTCCCCCAGGTGGCTCTGACCTGTACAACCTCTCACAAAATTCCTCAAAAACCTTGTTAATCAGATCCGGAGCCACCACCAACTTCCCTGCCCTATCCCTCACCTGAACAATTTCCCTTGCCGCTGCCTCCCTCCGGAGCTGGCAACCCGCTTATTAACCAACACAGTCACCCCCCTCATCTTCACGTCCAGCTGCGAATGGAACACCTGCCCCACCCATCCCTATCGCAACCTCGTCTGCGCCCCAGATTCAGGTGTGTCTCCTGCAAAAGAGCCACGTCCGCCTTCAAACCCCTGAGATGTATAAACACACGTGACCGCTTAACTGGCCCATTCAACCCCTCACATTCCACATGAACAGCCTGGTCAGGGGGACTGCCCATCCCTTTCCCCTGCCGATCAGCCATATCCTTTTCTGGGCCAGCCCGCATCACACGACCCTCCAGGTCCGCCTTCGGATGTCCAGACGTCATCAATCCCTTCCCAACTACGCCACACCAAAACGACCCATGTCAGCAATCCTTCCCCCTCTCCCTCAGAATTGTGTCTGGAGATTGGCAGTTGTCGGTGTTGAGTCTGAGACTGTTGCAGCAATGCCGTCGTCATGGGGGATGCTGGTGCAGAGTGCCGAGACATCCATTGTGACGAGGAATGTACGCAGGATTTGCTCAGTCGAGGAGGAGTGTAACAGACATCTACAGATGCTGAAAGGTGTCCTCGTATGAACGGGATATGGCGCTCGACTCATCGATCGACAGTTCCAACGCGCCACAGCAAAAAACCGCACCAACCTCCTCAGAAGACAAACACGGGACACAACCGACAGAATACCCTTCGTCGTCCAGTTCTTCCCTGGAGCGGAGAAACTACGACATCTTCTTTGCTGCCTTCAACACGTCATCGATGAAGACAAACATCTTGCCAAGGTCATCCCCACACCCCCACTACTTGCCTTCAAACAACCGCGCAACCTCAAACAAACCATTGTTTGCAGCAAACTACCCAGCCTTCAGAACAGTGACCACGACACCACACAACAGTAGAAAGATAGCTATAGGTATCAATATACAACAGGTACAGCACAAAACAATGGTCATTAAAACCGGATGAATTGGGAACAAAATCCCCAACATATCCCTTCCAGTGATAAATGATCTGTCTGCACCCAAACAGGCTACAGGCAAAATCAGGCCTACATCAGGACCAGAGCTAGAAAACAAAATGACAGATAAGGAAAACAGTACCCCCAGACCCCCAGTGCGAAGGGGAAATGGACTAACTCTTGCAGCACAATTTAATCTCATCTCAAGATCCAGACCAGAGCAGGCAGCCATCCTGCACCTTCGAGATGTTAAAATGCCAAAAACAAAGAGAGGACCAAGCATAACCAAACCGTAATACTCACCCTAAGATCTTCCATTGAAGAAGTAAAAAGAGAGTGAGAACGAAAGACAAAAGAAAGAATCTGAACTTCCAAAATGGCATCTCTCAGTCACCGAGCAAATGGCAAAACAGATCATCAGACAACCAGCACCAGTACTCCCCCACCATCCCTCACAGATGACAGAATATTGTGAGGCCAAGAACCAAAAGGGATATAAACTGATCCCAATCAATCAAAGAACATGAGGGACACTCACTCCAGGAAGGGAGGTTTTGTAAGGGCCACGAAGAATCCAGCACGAGCTTTAAGGATACAAAGTAATAACATTTATTTACTATAACATATATACATAACAGTAGCAGTAACTTCCCTTGCTACATACTCCTTCCTGAACTGGCCAGCTTATTTATACTAGGAGTTTACTAGTGGTTTCTCCGCCCCCCTCATTTGGGAAGCTCATACTCCCACAGGATTGTGGGATAGTCATTAGTCCCCAGCCAATGGTAAGTAGGCAGGTTATAACATCCCACCCCCCCAAAGTCCAAGGAATCCACCGAAGACCCTGGCGAAGGAGGGCGTCGGACTCGTTTGGCCGCAGGCCGGACACCATTTGCACGCGGCGCTGGATCAGGCGGCGTGTAACGAGATGGAGACCGGCGCTTCCGTGATGAACGGCGCGGTTGTACATCCACGGCCCGTGGACCCGAGGATTCCCCCTCTGATGCATCCTGTGTCTCCATCTCGGAGTCAGAGTCTGCTGCCTCCGTCATGTCAGCGTCTGTCTCCATTCGGTCCCATAACGACCTGCGCAGGCTTCGAGTGAGGCACCAGTGGAAGATTGTGAGGACTACCTTCCCTTGTCTCTGGGGCTGTTGAAATGAGCTCCGGTGGCGGGGAATCTTTTGAGGGGATGGTCTTCTGGACTACATGTTTTCGCTGGAGACGACCCTGGGCTTGCACTTGGTAAGATATAGGGCCCGTTTGGCTAAAGATTACACCAGGAACCCATTGGGCACCACCAGCAAAATTCCGAACGAACACTGGGTCACCGGGCGCAAACTGCCGAATCGGCCGATGCCGAGAAAATCCCTGTCCCTGCCGTTCTTGTGTGCGGCGTACTTTTGCGCCAATGTCCGGGAAAACCATACTAAGGCGGGTGCGAAGTCTCCGGCCCATTAGGAGTTCTGCGGGAGCACGGGGTGGTCCTGTATGTAAACAAAAAGCGAGCCAGTCTCGTGTCCATTGATCCGGAAGACTGCTTCTTTAGGCCTCTTTTGAATGTCTGCACTGCACGCTCTGCCAACCCATTTGAAGCCGGGTGGTAAGGGGCAGTGCGGATACCGTTCATCTTCGTGAACCTCGCAAACTCCTCACTCGTGAATGGAGTGCCGTTATCCGTGACCAGCACCTCAGGGAGGCCATGCGTACTAAACGATAAACGCATCTTTTCAATTGTTGCGCAGGACGTTGTCCCCTGCATCTTATGCACCTCTAGCCATTTGGACTGGGCGTCAATTAGTAGAAGGAACATGGATCCTTGAAAAGGGCCTGCAAAATCTGCATGCAAGCGTGCCCAAGGCCGCCCTGGCCATTCCCAGTGATGTAGGGGCGCGGCCGGCGGAAGCTTCTGATGCTCCTGGCAAATGGAGCAGTTTTGGGCCACCTTCTCAATGTCGGTGTCGAGGCCTGGCCACCAGACATAACTCCGGGCCAACATTTTCATTTTGGTCACACCTGGATGCCCATTGTGCAAGTCTGATAATATCAGCTCCTGGCCTTTTCCCGGGACAATCACACGCGTCCCCCACAAGAGGATGCAGTCTTCCACGCTGAATTCTGACAGCTTGGAGGAAAATGCCCGCAACTCGCCTGGGAGCTGTCTATGCTGCCCACCATACAGGACTATATGCCGAACCTTTGACAGGACTGGCTCCGTCTGGGTCCACTCACGGATCTGTGATGCCGTGACAGGCAAGGTGTCCGTAAAATTTAGGGTTGCAACCACCTCACCGGTCGTGGGGGTCGACATGGGGCCGGTCGATAAAGGCAATCGGCTCAGTGCGTCGGCATTTGCTATCTGCGTACCTGGTTTGTGCTCCAGAGAATACTCGTATGCAGCAAGCAACAAAGCCCAGCGCTGGATCCGTGCAGAAGCAATGGGCGGTATTGGCTTATCCTCTCTGAAAAGTCCCAGCAGGGGCTTATGATCAGTCACGATAGTGAAATGACGGCCGTACACGTACTGGTGGAAGCGTTTCACCGCAAAAAACACTGCCAGGCCCTCCTTCTCGATCTGCGCGTACTTTTTCTCCGCTGCAGTCAATGTGCGGGAGGCGAAAGCCATCGGTCGTTCGGCCCCGTTCTCCATCTTGTGGGACAGGACAGCCCCAATACCATACGGGGATGCATCACATGTGATGAGCAAA
Source organism: Scyliorhinus torazame (assembly GCF_047496885.1). Lineage (NCBI taxonomy): Eukaryota > Metazoa > Chordata > Chondrichthyes > Carcharhiniformes > Scyliorhinidae > Scyliorhinus > Scyliorhinus torazame. Next base: position 100,656,170 of record NC_092718.1, on the reverse strand, counting down.
GGCTTTCCAGGATCATAGTGGGTTAGTAACCCAGACGACGACAATTGTTGCTTTACCCGCCGGAAAGCGGTTTCTTGCGGCTGACCCCAAACCCAGGTGTGATTTTTCTTTAGCAGAAGGTGCAAGGGGGCCAGCGTAGTTGCCAGATTGGGGAGGAACTTCCCGTAATAGTTTACGAGACCGAGAAAAGAATGAAGATGCGAAGTGTCAGTCGGGGCGGGGGCATGTTGAATTGCATGCACCTTCTCTGCGACGGGGTTCAGACCTTCGCGGTCCACCCAATAACCTAGGTAGACTACGTCCTTTGCCTGAAATATGCACTTTGTGCGACGTAAACGGACTCCAGCCTCCGAAAGGCGTCTAAGGACAGCCTTCAGATTTTCCAAATGTTCCTGCTCCGACGTCCCTGTAATCAAAACGTCATCTCGGTAGACAGCCACACGTGGTAAACCTCTCAAAATGCCCTCCGTAACACGTTGAAAAATTGCGCAGGCAGAGGATACTCCAAAGGGCAACCGTGTATATTCATACAGGCCCCGGTGTGTATTAATCATTATATATGGTCGGGAGGCAGGGTCCAGCTCCAACTGCAGGTAGGCGTGACTCATATCTAATTTTGTGAACGAGAGTCCACCTGCAAGTTTCGCGTAGAGATCCTCTATGCGCGGCATTGGATATCGGTCGAGTCGGTAAACCGTATTCACTAAGTTTATAGTCGCCACACAAGCGAACTGCGGCATCTGGCTTCATTACAGGTACAATTGGTGCTGCCCAGTCAGCAAAACGGACGGGCCTGATAATACCCAAATGATTGAGCTCCCCTTCTACCTTCTCGAGCAAGGCGTAAGGCACTGGGCGCGCCCGGAAATAGCGCGGCGTGGCTCCTGGTTCAACTTGGATACGGGCTACGGCCCCTTTTATTTTCCCCAAACCAGGCTGGAATACATCTGGGTATCGTCCTAGCACCTCCGTCAACCCTTCAGAAACTGTTTGGAGGATGTGCTGCCATTGCAACCGCAAATGGCACAACCAGTCCCGACCCAACAGGCTGGGCCCATGGCCGCGCACCACGATAAGTGGGAAACGCCCCTCCTGGCGTCCATAGACAACAGGGGTCATTGTAGTTCCAGCAATGTCCAGTGGTTCCCCCGTGTAGGTGGCCAACCTGGCCTGTGAGTCGGTTAATGTAAGGGTCTGTATACCCTGCTTGATGCGGTCGAATGTCCTCTGGGCGATCACGGAGACCGCTGCGCCAGTATCCAACTCCATCTCAAGCGGGTGGCCATTGACCCGTACTGTCACCTTAATGGGGGCCACACGGGGAGCTGCCACACAATGCAGCTGCAGGCAGTCGTTCTCCGTCTCCACGTCCTCAGGAGTAGTCGCCGCAGGTTCATCCACATGGAAGGTACGGCCTCTGGGCTGGTCCCAGCTACGGCCCCTGGGCTGGTCCCAGTTTCGGTCGGAAGGACGGCGCCTCTAGCGCCCCCAGGACCGCCGTCCGCGACGGGGTCGGCGCCTACAAGTCTGACACGGACATGGCTCCTCATCCATTGGCTCTTGAGAAGGCTCCCTTCGGGGAGGAATGTCCGACGGCCACTGGCGTCGGTCCGGACATTGCCTCGCCCAAGGTACCGCAGGAGTGCGGGGGGACGTTTTCGGACGGAAGGGGTTGCGCCCCAAGGCATGCACTTCCATTCCCTGTAGCTCCTGCACTCCTCGCTCTGCGCTCTCTCGGGACAAAACTATTTGAATGGCCTGTTGAAAAGTCAATGTTGGCTCCGCTAACCACTTTCTCTGGGTGGCCGCATTGTTAATACCGCCAACCAAACGGTCACATAACATTTCTGACAAGGTCTCACCATAGTCACAGTACTCCGCAATCCTGCGTAGCCTGGATAGAAAATCGGCAAGGGATCGCAGCTGGGTACGTAAGGCTCTTAATCACCCCAAACGTATGCGGGCCACAGGCGGTGAGCAATATGACCACCTGGCGCTCGTTTTCGGTGATATTGTTTGCCCGGAAATAGTAACGCATCCGTTGTGTGTACTGGTTCCAGCTTTCCAGCGCAGCATCCAAACGTCCGTACAGAGGCATGGTATAATAGAAAACAACTTCCAACCTGTATCCAACAAAAATCCAGGGAGGTGGCTTCAGCAGTGTAGACAGCTATTCACTTTAACCTTCGTCGCCAGTTTTGTAAGGGCCACGAAGAATCCAGCACGAGTTTTAAGGATACAAAGTAATAACATTTATTTACTATAACATATATACATAACAGTAGCAGTAACTTCCCTTGCTACATACCTCTTCCTGCTGGTTCCTGAACTGGCCAGCTTATTTATACTAGGAGTTTACTAGTGGTTTCTCCGCCCCCCTCATTGGGGAAGCTCATACTCCCACAGGATTGTGGGATAGTCATTAGTCCCCAGCCAATGGTAAGTAGGCAGGTTATAACAGGAGGGTATCAAAGTGATCACCCAAATTGGGGAGGGCCCCGGGAGGGAGGGTCCCCATCTCCCCCCCCCCCCCCCCGACAAGAACTGCAGGGACCCACCCCCACAACAAGGACCATTCAAAAAAAGAAAGGATGAGGCTGCCCAAAAGCCAATGGAGATCTGAAACTGTCCCTGACACCCACATCAGGAGATTCCCCTAACGGGGAGTCCAACAAACCCCAGTCCTCAACAGGATAATTAATACACACTGCACCTGGGCCTGAGGAAGAAAAAGGTGCAGCCAAAATAAACAGAAGTCTGACTGTGGGGCACCTTCCTTGAACATAGTGAGGAAAAAACCAAACTCACCAACCACACCCTCCACCCCTCCCCCACTCTGGCTCTGATCATCCTTCCCCCAGGATATATTGGGGAAAAAACTGTGCACAAATCCGAAATCAATATTCAGCCTAACATGACAAAACCTTATTAAATCAGAATAACCCATGGTGCAGGACATCACCTCCAAAATATTTACTTCCCTGCAAGCAAATAAATTGAAAACACCAACAGACAACAACATCAGGGAGTAAAGTCGAGGATGATTAAACTTTACCTGGAGGATGCCAGGAACCTTGGCATTGCCAGGCTGGCCACAGACAGTACCAGGGTGCTCGGGTGGCAGGAGTGACAGGGTACCACCCTGCCCAGAAACCGATCAGCCGGGGGCCTCCGATGGCCTGGGAGATGCGACCCCCCCCCAGGTGCCGTTACACGTCCGCAATTTGTGTGGACCAGTGCTAAACAGCACCATGGTAAGGTCTTCTAGACACGGGCGTTCACTCCCGGGCCCCAGAAGCATCGGGCGCCGACATATTTAAGTGAGCCTAACTGCTCATTAAATATGCAAATCTGGATCTCGCCCAGCGAGGGCGAGATCCAGATTGCAACGTCTCGTGCGATCTAATGAGATTGCGCGAGGCATTCCGAGCATGAAATTTAACGGCCTCGTTGCGTCACCGAGTCATGCACGACGAGGCCATTCGGTCGCGCCCAAAAGATTGAAAGATGCACAGAGCTTTAGCTTGCGAAAGCGCAGCCCTCCCATGCTCACATGATGTGATCCCCCACAAAATGGATGTATTTAGTATTGACATTATTGATACAGATATAAAGTTGGGTATATTTAATATTGATACATTGACATTATTGATACAGATATAAAATTGGGTATATTTAATATTGATACATTGACACTTGATATAGATATAAACATGAGTATATTTAATATTGATCCATTGATACAGATATAAAGTTGGGTATATTTAATATTGATCCATTGATACTGTTGTAGGGAAAAATCCCTTGTACCAGTGCATTCAAGAGGCCGAGTCTCAAGGCAAGGTTCAAAGTGTTGTTCTTTATTGTACAATTACTGAAGCCTTCAGGGAGACTCACGCAGCCAGCTCAGAAACAGTGGCTTGGTCCAAGTTGATCTCGACAATTACACATTCCCTCTGGATTTTTATAGGAATCCAAATTCGAGCGGGAACATTTGCTCATACATAATAGTTAAAGGGTAGTTTTGATTTAGATCTCTCAGAGAGGTTTAAACTGAGAATATGCATCTTTGTCAATTTGCATCTGTATGATGTGTGTCCGTGTTGATGAGATTATCTGTGCTCGTTCCGGTGTCCCTCCCTTCTCTAAAGTGTTTTCCATTATCTCCCTGATGTGGCTCCTTAACTGAATCGACTTTCGATGTCTATGGCTGTGCTATGCTTTTGTTTCTGTGTTTGCTAGATGAGGTGTTAATGTCATCTTTGTCCTGCTGTGTGTGTAGGGGACGCTAATCTAATCTATACATTTCTTTTATTCCTTCTATTCTGGTTTCTTTGCCTGCCATGGCCATTTTATTAATATATTCTTTCATAAGTCTTTGCAATACAGTTGTGCCATATATCCCACTGCCAGGGTCTTGACTCGCAGATATCCCGATCTCCTGGCCATGGGGCCGTTTAAGATGCAGCTTCGTGCTGTTGCTGGGCAGAACAAGGGTCTTCCATCAATTTCGAATTAAAGGTCTCCCAGCTGTGCAGAAGGGGATTGAAACGAATGTCCATCCGGGTGTCCCCTTCTGCATTGTGGGCACATTATAAACGGTGCCAATCAGTCCAATAAAACAGTTTCATAAATGAGATAAAAATATGGTCTTGGAAAATGGCCTACTTCAATACAGATCAATACAGATATACAGTTGGGTATATTTAATATTGATACATTGACATAATTGATACAGATATAAAGAGTAGATTTAATATTGATACAGCGACATTATTGATACAGATATAAAGTTGGGAGTTTTTAATATTGATACATGCTGACACTGCCACTGGCGGAGCAGTGACCACACTCCTCACACATGGAAGAATAAAGGGTCCCTTTAATCGGGAGCGCGCTGCAGACGGCCTGTCGGGGGCGAGCAGCGGCTGGGACCGAAGATGGCCGGGACCGCAGCGGAGTTTCGGACCGGGACCGGAAAACTGCGGCTACAGTGGATCGTCCTCCTAGTCCTGATGGCGGTCGCCCGGCAGCGCAGTGCAGCCAAGTACGTGCGCGGCAGAATCAGCACCACAGAGGTAAGAGAGTGGCTTGGGAGAGTGAGGAAGATGAAAGGGGGAGGGAAGGAAGAACAGGGAGAGGGGAAGAACATTTGTGGGGGGGGGGGGGGGGAGAAGAACCGTTGGGGTGGGGGGGGAGAGAGGAGGGGAAGAACCATTGGGGGGGGGGGGGAGGAGGGGAAGAACCATTGTGGGGGGGGAGGAGGGGAAGAACCATTGTGGGGGGGGGGGGAGGAGGGGAAGAACATTGGGGGGGGGGGGAGGAGGAGGGGAAGAACATTGGGGGGGGGGGGAGGAGGAGGGGAAGAACATTGGGGGGGGGGGAGGAGGAGGGGAAGAACATTGGGGGGGGGGGGAGGAGGAGGGGAAGAACATTTGGGGGGGAGGAGGAGGAGGGGAAGAACATTGGGAGGGAGGAGGAGGAGGGGAAGAACATTGGGGGGGGGAGGAGGAGGAGGGGAAGAACATTGGGGGGGGAGGAGGAGGAGGGGAAGAACATTGGGGGGGAGGAGGAGGAGGGGAAGAACATTGGGGGGAGGAGGAGGAGGGGAAGAACATTGGGGGGGAGGAGGAGGAGGGGAAGAACATTGGGGGGGAGGAGGAGGAGGGGAAGAACATTGGGGGGGAGGAGGAGGAGGGGAAGAACATTGGGGGGGAGGAGGAGGAGGGGAAGAACATTGGGGGGGAAGAATATGGAGGGGAAGAACATGGGGGGCGGGGAGGATGAGCGGAGGGGGGCTAGGGGAGGAAGAGTGGGGGAGGAAGAGTGGGGGGGGAAGAGCTGGGTGGGGGGGAAGAGCTGGGTGGGGGGGGAAGAGCTGGGTGGGGGGGGAAGAGCTGGTGGGGGGGGAAGAGCTGGTGGGGGGGGAGAAGAGCTGGTGGGGGGGGAGAAGAGCTAGTGGGGGGGGAGAAGAGCTAGGTGGGGGGGGAGAAGAGCTGGGTGGGGGGGGAAGAGCTGGGTGGGGGGGGAAGAGCTGGGTGGGGGGGGGAAGAGCTGGTGGGGGGGGGAAGAGCTGGTGGGGGGGGAAGAGCTGGGTGGGGGGGGAAGAGCTGGGTGGGGGGGGAAGAGCTGGGTGGGGGGGGGAAGAGCTGGTGGGGGGGGAAGAGCTGGTGGGGGGGGAAGAGCTGGTGGGGGGGGGAAGAGCTGGGTGGGGGGGGAAGAGCTGGGTGGGGGGGGAAGAGCTGGGTGGGGGGGGAAGAGCTGGGTGGGGGGGGAAGAGCTGGGTGGGGGGGGAAGAGCTGGTGGGGGGGGAAGAGCTGGTGGGGGGGGAGAAGAGCTGGTGGGGGGGGAGAAGAGCTAGGTGGGGGGGGGAAGAGCTGGGTGGGGGGGGAAGAGCTGGGTGGGGGGGGAAGAGCTGGGTGGGGGGAAGAGCTGGGGAGGGAAGAGCTGGGTGGGGGGGAAGAGCTGGGGGGGGGGAAGGAAGAGCAGAGGGTGGTCGGGGAGGAAGAGTGGAGGGAGGAGGGGGTGGGGGAGGAAGAGCGGTGGGGGGAGGAAGAGCGGAGGGGGGTGGGGGAGGAAGAGCGGAGGGGGGGTGGGGGAGGAAGAGCGGAGGGGGGGTGGGGGGAGGAAGAGCGGAGGGGGGGTGGGGGGAGGAAGAGCGGAGGGGGGGTGGGGGAGGAAGAGCGGTGGGGGGAGGAAGAGCGGAGGGAGGTGGGGGGAGGAAGAGCGGAGGGGGGTGGGGGGAGGAAGAGCGGAGGGAGGTGGGGGAAGGAAGAGCGGAGGGGGGTGGGGGAAGGAAGGGTGGGGGGAGGAAGAGCGGAGGGGGTTGGGGAGGAAGAGCGGAGGGAGGTGGGGGGAGGAAGAGCGGAGGTGGGTGGGGGAGGAAGCGCGGAGGGGGGTGGGGAGAGGAAGAGCGGAGGGAGGTGGGGGAGGAAGAGTGGAAGGAAAAGAGAAAATGCTGGATAATGTCAGCAGGTCTGGCAGCATCTGTAGGGAGAGAAAAGAGCTAACGTTTCGAGTCCGATGACCCTTTGTCACAGCTTTGAGAAAGGGTCATCTGGACTCGAAGCGTTAGCTCTTTTCTCTCCCTACGGATGCTGCCAGACCTGCTGACATTTTCCAGCATTTTCTCTTTGGTTTCAGATTCCAGCATCCGCAGTAATTTGCTTTTCTGAAGAGCGGAAGGGGGTGGGAGGAGGAAGAGCGGAGTGGAAGGAGCGTGGAGGCGGAGTGGAATGGGGAAGTGTTGGTTGGGCGGCGGGGGGGGGGCGGGGAGTGGCAGAAGTAGACGAGGGTTGTGGAGCGGACGTCTGTATAGGATCAAATCTACCTCCTTGTGTGCAAGACAGATTAAAGTGACACATAGGGCGCCCCCTTGCAGTGGGCGCCCATTTGCCCTCTCGCTGCGGGCGTCCGTTTGCTGAGGACAGTGTAGCGGGAGCTTTACTCTGTATCTAACCCCGTGCTGTACCTGTCCTGGGAGTGTTTGATGGGGACAGTGCAGATGGAGCTTTACTCTGTATCTAACCCTGTGCTGTACCTGTCCTGGGAGTGTTTGATGGGGACAGTGAAGAGTGAGCTTTACTCTGTATCTAACCCCGTGCTGGACCTGGCCTGGGAGTGTTTGATGGGGACAGTGCAGAGGGAGCTTTACTCTGTATCTAACCCCGTGCTGGACCTGGCCTGGGAGTGTTTGATGGGGACAGTGCAGAGGGAGCTATATTCTGTATCTAACCCCGTGCTGTACCTGTCCTGGCAGTGTTTGATGGGGCAGTGTAGAGGGAGCTTTACTCTGTATCTAACACCATGCTGTACCTGTCCTGGGAGTGTTTGATGGGGACAGTGTAGAGGGAGCTTTACTGTGTATCTAACCCCGTGCTGTACCTGTCCTGGGAGTGTTTGATGGGAGCAGTGTAGAGGGAGCTTTATTCTGCATCTAACCCCGTGCTGTCCCTGTCCTGGGAGTGTTTGATGGAGACATTATAGAGGGAGGTTTACTCTGTATCTAGCCCCATGAGGTACCAGGGTGTTTGTGGGTAGGTGGGTAAGAGTAAGGGTTGTGGTTGGGGTTGGATATGTGCGAGGGGTTGTTTGACGGGTGGTGGGTGAAGATTTTTAACTTGAGTTGATCGTCTATGTGGCTGGTGGATGAATATTGTGTGTGGGCGAGAGTGGGTGACACAGTGTTCTCTCCAAGGAGGTGAGGTGTGAGTCAGATGTTAACCACCTTCCTGTGAAGCTGTGGAGGTTGGGAGTGCTTTGTGGGATCGTCATGAGTGTGAAGTTGGGGGCACAAGATTGATGTATGTTTGTGGCAGCTCTTTGAATGCTGCTGGTCTCGTAGCTTCTGCTCAATCGGGTGATCACAGTGCTGTTGCGCACGGGTTCACATACTGATGTTCATCTCTATTCATACAGGTTACTTCATTCCCAGCACACTCCCAACATCATTGGGCTGGGGTTTGGTGGGTATGTCATGTGAGTGTCCCTTTAAGAAAGGTTTTTGTCTTATCACATGGCTTCAGCGATGTCATTTTGTGGGTGGAGCAGTGGTTGTGAGGTGTTTTGGTTTCAGTTTGGACTCGGAAAGAGAAAAGTGTTTTGCCTGTTTCTCTCTATTTTCATTTTAAATATCTGTTCCAGTAAAACACATTAGTTGCGGCTACCTGCCGTGGTAACTTAAAAGATATAGTTCGCTTTCCGGAAAGAGTTTGAATCTGCTGGTTGAGACTGGTTCAGAATTTCAGGAAAAAACCCAGTCCCATTTAAGTGAGAATGTAGTGTGCTGGGCCACGTCCTTAAATAGTGGTTTTTGGTTTATTGGATTTTGTTATTGAATTGGAACAGTTAAGGGGGAATTCATTAAGTGTTTCCATGGATTACTGGAGGTGTGTGGTGTCTTTATGTTTGGAATTGTTAAAAATTCTTGCTGTGTGTTATATATATATGTTAATTATATTCTTGGGGCTCGTGCGGGATAAAAAGTATATCTTGTGATTGGGTTGGCTTAGTGAACTTATAGAGTGAGGGGTGAGCATATTTTTGTTTACTTTTCAGGTGCTGTGTCAAGTTTAAATAGGGAGTGGGGAGTGTGATGTGGACAATGGCTCTTTCACAGGCTCAGAAGTTTTTGGTGGTGGAGAAGATCACGCGCAGTACCTTACAAATGGAGACTAAAACAAGGCTTTTAGAATTGACAAAAACATTGCAGTTAACATTGCCTGACAAAAAACAGAAAGAAGGGGTAATTGCAGCGGTAGCTGAGTATTTAAACTTGCCTGAGACGCAGTCAGAGTCATTGGCACTGGCAAGAATTCAATTACAGATGAAACAGCTTGAACATGAAAAAGAATTAAAACTGCTTGAATTACAGGTCAGGACACAAGAAAAGGAGAGAGCGGAAAAGGAATTAATAACCCGAGCAAGCGAGAGAAAGAGAGGAAAGGGAAAAAGAAGAGGAGAGAGAGGAAAGGGAAATAGACAAAGAGATATACTTTGAACTTTAGAAATTGACCATGAAAAGTGAATGTCAGTTAAAATTGGTGGAGGTAAAGAGAAAAATACAGTCTGAGGATAGTGATGATAGTGAGAAAGAGCAAGAGCGTCATATTCGAAGGCTTGGTGGGGAGCTATTTAAATATGTCCAACCATTGCCAAGGTTTGATGAGAAGGATGTAAGAAGATTTTTTCATTTCACTTGAGAAGGTAGCTAAACAAATAAAATGGCTAAAGGACATGTGGGTATTACTGATTCAAACAAAGTTGGTTGGTAGAACTAGTGAAGTGTTTGTATCACTATCAGAGGAGGTATCGAGGAAGTATCAGGAGGTGAAAAAATCCATCTTAGGTGCATATGAGCTAGTGCCTGAAGCCGACAGACAAAGATTTAGGAAGTTGAGGAAAGAACCTGGTCAAGCATCCATAGTTTGGAAGGATCAGAGTAATTTTGATAGGTGGATAAGAGTTTTGGAAAATAGACCAAACATATCAAGATTTTAGAGAAATGATAATTTTGGAGGAGTTTAAAAATTCAATTCCTGATGTAGTGAGAACTCATGTGGAAGAGCAGAAGGTTAAAACTGCGAGGTTAGCAGCAGAAATGGCAGATGATTATGAATTTGTTCATAAATCAAAGTTTGATTTCTGACATCAGTTTCAGCCTGTGAGGGATAGAAACTGGGGACATGAGAAATACTCAAGTGGTAAAGATAAAGATTTATCTGATGGAAGATAATAAGGAGAGTGTACCTCAGATTTAAAAAAAAAAAAATCCAGGAGGGTGGAAAATAAATAAAGTTTTGCATGTTTTCACTGTAATGAACTAGGCCATGTAAAGTCACAGTGTTGGTGGTTGAAGAAAAGCACTGGGAAGGCTGATGTGGTAAAACATGGTCAGACAGTGGGGTTTGTTAAAGTGGTAAAGGAAAGCCCAAGTGAAGCGAAGGAGGTGCAAAAGATTGCACAGCCTGATCAAGATGACAAGAAGGTGCCCGATCTCTTTAAATAATTTACTTGATTGGGTAAAGTTTACTCATGTGTACCAGGAGTAGCAGCTAAAGAAGATACGGGAGCTATCAATCTTTCATGGTAAGAGATGAGGAATTATGTAGTTTGGGAAGAATGTTGCCAGAAAGGTGGTAATATGTGGAATTCAGGGTGAGAGGAGTAGTGTTCAATTAAATAAGGTAAGGTTGGAAAGTCCAGTGAAGAGTGGTGCAGTGGTAGGTCTTCCACATGAGTTCTTACTACATCAGGAATTGAATTTTTAAACTCCTCCAAAATTATCATTTCTCTAAGATCTTGATATGTTTGGTTTATTTTCCAAAGCCCTTATCCACCTATCAAAACTACTCTGATCCTTCCAAACTATGGATGTTTGACCAGGTGGTAGGAGGAGTACTAGAGAAACTATCTTGTCCAGGAATACAGTTTATCTTGGGTAATGATATAGCTGGATCGCAGGTAGGAGTGATGCCTACTGTGGTTGATAAACCAGTGGAAAATCAAACAACTGAAGTGTTGAAGGATGAATATCCTGGGATTTTTCCGGATTGTGTAGTAACAAGGTCGCAAAGTCACAGGTTAAGACAAGAGGAGAAATCAAACAGTGAAGATGGAGTTGAAGTGCAATTATCAGAAACGATTTTTGATCAGATGGTTGGAAAATAACAAGAACAGGTGGAGGATATGTTTAGTTCATGAAAGTTGGCGGTGTTACAACAGAAAGATATGGAAATAAAACAAGATGTAGACAAATAAGACAGAAGAGAAATCTGAGTGTATACCAGAATATTATTACCTTAAAAATGATGTCTTTATGAGAAAATGGAGATCCTTACATATGCAAGTGGATGAAAAGTGGGCAGAACACCTCTCTCCCAGTCTGCGCCCTGTCTACTCACCTGTGTCTGGAACTCCTCTCTCCCACTCTGCTCCCCGTCTACTCACCTGTGTCTGGAATCCACTCTCCCACTCTGCTCCCTGTCTACTCACCTGTGTCTGGAACTCCTCTCTCCCACACTGCTCCCTGTCTACTCAGCTGTGTTTGTAACTCCTCCCATCTGCTCCCTGTCTACTCAACTGTGTCTGGAACTCCTCTCTCCCACTCTACTCCCTGTCTACTCACCTGTGTCAGGAACTCCTCTCTCCCACTCTGCTCCCTGGAGACTCACCTGTATCTGGAACTCCTCTCTCCCACTCTGCTCCCTGTAGACTCACCTGTGTCTGGAACTCCTCTCTCCCACTCTGTTCCCTGTCTACTCACCTGTGTCTGGAACTCCTCTCTCCCACTCTGTTCCCCGTCTACTCACCTGTGTCTGGACCTCCTCTCTCCCACTCTGCTCCCTGGAGACTCACCTGTATCTGGAACTCCTCTCTCCCACTCTGCTCCCTGGAGACTCACCGGTGTCTGGAACTCCTCTCTCCCACTCTGCTCCCCATCTACTCACCTGTGTCTGGAACTCGTCTCTCCCACTCTGTTCCCTCTCTACTCACCTGTGTCTGGAACTTCTCTCTCCAACTCTGCTCTTTGGAGACACCCCTGTGTCTGGAACTCCTCTCTCCCATTCTGTTCCCTGTCTACTCCTCTGTGTCTGGAACTCCTCTCTCCCACTCTGTTCCCTGTCTACTCACCTGTGTCTGGAACTCCTGTCTCCCACTCTGCTCCCTGTCTACTCACCTGTGTCTGGAACTCCCCTCCCCAACCCTGCTCCCTGGAGTCTCACCTGTGTCTGCAACTCGTCTCTCCCACTCTGCTCCCTGGAGACTCACCTGTGTCTGCAACTCCCCTCTCCCACTCTGGTCCCTGTCTACTCACCTGTGTCTGGAACTCCTCTCTCCCACTCTGTTCCCTGTCTACTCCCCTGTGTCTGGAACTCCTCTCTCCCACTCTGTTCCCTGTCGACTCACCTGTGTCTGGAACTCCTGTCTCCCACTCTGCTCCCTGGAGACTCACCTGTATCTGGAACTCCTCTCTCTAACTCTGCTGCCCGTCTACTCACCTGTGTCTGGAACTCCTCTCTCCAACTCTGTTCCCTGTCTACTCACCTGTGTCTGGAACTCCTCTCTCCCACTCTGCTCCCTGGAGACTCACCTGTGTCTGGAACTCCTCTCTCCCACACTGCTCCCTGGAGACTCAGCTGTGTTTGTAACTCCTCCCACTCTGCTCCCTGTCTACTCACCTGTGTCTGGAACTCCTCTCTCCCACTCTACTCCCTGTCTACTCACCTGTGTCAGGAACTCCTCTCTCCCACTCTGCTCCCTGGAGACTCACCTGTGTCTGGACCTCCTCTCTCCCACTCTGCTCCCTGTAGACTCACCTGTGTCTGGAACTCCTCTCTCCCACTCTGTTCCCTGTCTACTCACCTGTGTCTGGAACTCCTCTCTCTCTCACTCTGTTCACTGTCTACTCACCTGTGTCTGGAACTCCTCTCTCCCACTCTGCTCCCTGTAGATTCACCTGTGTCCGGAACTCCTCTCTCTCACTCTGTTCCCTGTCTACTCACCTGTGTCTGGAACTCCTCTCTCCCACTCTGCTCCCTGTAGACTCACCTGTGTCTGGAACTCCACTCTCCCACTCTGTTCCCTGTCTACTCAACTGTGTCTGGAACTCCTCTCTCCCACTCTACTCCCTGTCTACTCACCTGTGTCAGGAACTCCTCTCTCCCACTCTGCTCCCTGGAGACTCACCTGTGTCTGGACCTCCTCTCTCCCACTCTGCTCCCTGTAGACTCACCTGTGTCTGGAACTCCTCTCTCCCACTCTGTTCCCTGTCTACTCACCTGTGTCTGGAACTCCTCTCTCCCACTCTGCTCCCTGTAGACTCACCTGTGTCCGGAACTCCTCTCTCTCACTCTGTTCCCTGTCTACTCACCTGTGTCTGGAACTACTCTCTCCCACTCTGCTCCCTGTAGACTCACCTGTGTCTGGAACTCCACTCTCCCACTCTGTTCCCTGTCTACTCAACTGTGTCTGGAACTCGTCTCTCCAACTCTGCTCTTTGGAGACTCCCCTGTGTTTGGAACTACTCTCTCCCACTCTGTTCATTGTCTACTCACCTGTGTCCGCTAACCTGTGTCCGGAACTCCTCTCTCCCACTCTGCTCCCTGTCTACTCACCTGTGTCTGGAACTCCTCTCTCCCACGCTGCTCCCTGGAGACTCACCTGTGTCTGGAACTCCTCTCTCTAACTCTGCTGCCCGTCTACTCACCTGTGTCTGGAACTCCTCTCTCCAACTCTGTTCCCTGTCTACTCACCTGTGTCTGGAACTCCTCTCTCCCACTCTGCTCCCTGGAGACTCACCTGTGTCTGGAACTCCTCTCTCCCACGCTGCTCCCTGGAGACTCAGCTGTGTTTGTAACTCCTCCCACTCTGCTCCCTGTCTCCTCACCTGTGTCTGGAACTCCTCTCTCCCACTGTACTCCCTGTCTACTCACCTGTGTCAGGAACTCCCCTTTCCCACTCTGCTCCCTGTAGACTCACCTGTGTCTGGAACTCCTCTCTCCCACTCTGTTCCCCGTCTACTCACCTGTGTCTGGACCTCCTCTCTCCCACTCAGCTCCCAGGAGACTCACCTGTATCTGGAACTCCTCTCTCCCACTCTGTTCCCTGTCTACTCAACTGTGTTTGGAACTCCTCTCTCTCACTCTGTTCCCTGTCTACTCACCTGTGCCTGGAACTCCTCTCTCCCACTCTGTTCCCTGTCTACTCAACTGTGTCTGGAACTCCTCTCTCTCACTCTGTTCCCTGTCTACTCACCTGTGTCTGGAACTCCTCTCTCCCACTCTGCTCCCTGTAGACTCACCTGTGTCCGGAACTCCTCTCTCTCACTCTGTTCCCTGTCTACTCTCCTGTGTCTGGAACTCCTCTCTCCCACTCTGCTCCCTGTAGACTCACCTGTGTCTGGAACTCCACTCTCCCACTCTGTTCCCTGTCTACTCAACTGTGTCTGGAACTCGTCTCTCCAACACTGCTCTTTGGAGACTCCCCTGTGTTTGGAACTACTCTCTCCCACTCCGTTCATTGTCTACTCACCTGTGTCTAGAACTCCTCTCTCCCACTCTTCTCCCCGTCTACTCACCTGTGTCTGGAACTCCTCTCTCCCACTCTGCTCCCTGGGTCTCACCTGTGCTGGAACTCCTCTCTCCCACTCTGTTCCCCGTCTACTCACCTGTGTCTGGAACTCCTCTCTCCCACGCTGGCCCCCGTCTACTCACCTGTGTCTGGAACTCCTCTCTCAGTCTGCTCCCTGGAGACTCACCTGTGTCTGGAACTCCCCTCTCCCACTCTGCTCCCTGTCTGCTCACCTGTGTCTGGAACTCCTCTCTCCCATGCTGGCCCCTGTCTACTCACCTGTGTCTGGAACTCCTCTCTCCAACTCTGCTCCCTGTAGACTCACATGTGTCTGGAACTCCCCTCTCCCACTCTGTTCCCTGTCTACTCACCTGTGTCTGGAACTCCTCTCTCCCACACTGCTCCCTGGAGACTCACCTGTGTCTGGAACTCCTCTCTCCCACGCTGCTCCCTGAAGACTCAGCTGTGTTTGTAACTCCTCCCACTCTGCTCCCTGTCTGCTCACCTGTGTCTGGAACACCTCTCTCCAACTCTGCTCCCTGGAGACTCACATGTGTCTGGAACTCCTCTCTCCCACTCTGTTCCCTGTCTACTCACCTGTGTCTGGAACTCCTCTCCCCCACTCTGTTCCCCGTCTACTCACCTGTGTCTGGACCTCCTCTCTCCCACTCTGCTCCCTGGAGACTCACCTGTATCTGGAACTCCTCTCTCCCACTCTGTTCCCTGTCTACTCAACTGTGTCTGGAACTCCTCTCTCCCACTCTGTTCCCTGTCTAGTCACCTGTGTCTGAAACTCCTCTCTCCCACTCTTCCCTCTCTACACACCTGTGTCTGGAACTTCTCTCTCCAACTCCGTTCCCTGTCTACTCACTTGTGTCTGGAACTCCTCTCTCCCACTCTGTTCCCTCTCTACTCCTCTGTGTCTGGAACTCCTCTCTCCCACTCTGTTCCCTGTCTACTCACCTGTGTCTGGAACTCCTGTCTCCCACTCTGCTCCCTGGAGACTCACCTGTGTCTGGAACTCCTCTCTCCCACGCTGCTCCCTGGAGACTCACCTGTGTCTGGAACTCCTCTCTCTAACTCTGCTGCCCATCTACTCACCTGTGTCTGGAACTCCTCTCTCCAACTCTGCTCCCCGTCTACTCACATGTGTCGGGAACTCGTCTCTCCCACTCTGCTCTTTGGAGACTCAACTGTGTCTGGAACTCCTCTCTCCCAATCTGTTCCCTGTCTACTCCTCTGTGGCTGGAACTCCTCTCTCCCACTCTGCTCCCTGTCTACTCCTCTGTGTCTGCAACTCCTCTCTCCCACTCTGCTCCCCGTCCACTCACCTGTGTCTGGAACTCCTCACTCCCAATCTGTTCCGTGTCTACTCACCTGTGTCTGGAACTCGTCTCTGCCACTCTGCTCTTTGGAGACTCACCTGTGTCTGGAACTCCTCTCTCCCAATCTGCTCCCTGTCCACTCACCTGTGTCTGGAACTCCTCTCTCCCACTCTGTTCCCTGTCTACTCCCCTGTGTCTGGAACTCCTCTCTCCCACTCTGTTCCCTGTCGACTCACCTGTGTCTGGAACTCCTCTCTCCCACTGTACTCCCTGTCTACTCACCTGTGTCAGGAACTCCCCTTTCCCACTCTGCTCCCTGTAGACTCACCTGTGTCTGGAACTCCTCTCTCCCACTCTGTTCCCCGTCTACTTACCTGTGTCTGGACCTCCTCTCTCCCACTCTGTTCCCTGTCTACTCAACTGTGTCTGGAACTCCTCTCTCTCACTCTGTTCCCTGTCTACTCACCTGTGCCTGGAACTCCTCTCTCCCACTCTGTTCCCTGTCTACTCAACTGTGTCTGGAACTCCTCTCTCTCACTCTGTTCCCTGTCTACTCACCTGTGTCTGGAACTACTCTCTCCCACTCTGCTCCCTTTAGACTCACCTGTGTCCGGAACTCCCCCCTCACACTCTGTTCCCTGTCTACTCACCTGTGTCTGGAACTCCTCTCTCCCACTCTGCTCCCTGTAGACTCACATGTGTCTGGAACTCCACTCTCCCACTCTGTTCCCTGTCTACTCAACTGTGTCTGGAACTCGTCTCTCCAACTCTGCTCTTTGGAGACTCCCCTGTGTTTGGAACTACTCTCTCCCACTCCGTTCATTGTCTACTCACCTGTGTCTAGAACTCCTCTCTCCCACTCTTCTCCCCGTCTACTCACCTGTGTCTGGAACTCCTCTCTCCCACTCTGCTCCCTGGGACTCACCTGTGCTGGAACTCCTCTCTCCCACTCTGTTCCCCGTCTACTCACCTGTGTCTGGAACTCCTCTCTCCCACGCTGGCCCCCGTCTACTCACCTGTGTCTGGAACTCCTCTCTCAGTCTACTCCCTGGAGACTCACCTGTGTCTGGAACTCCCCTCTCCCACTCTGCTCCCTGTCTGCTCACCTGTGTCTGGAACTCCTCTCTCCCATGCTGGCCCCCGTCTACTCACCTGTGTCTGGAACTCCTCTCTCCAACTCTGCTCCCTGGAGACTCACATGTGTCTGGAACTCCCCTCTCCACACTGCTCCCTGTCTACTCAGCTGTGTTTGTAACTCCTCCCACTCTGCTCCCTGTCTACTCACCTGTGTCTGCAGCTCCTCTCTCCCACTCTACTCCCTGTCTACTCACCTGAGTCTGGAACTCCTCTCTCCCACTCTGCTCCCTGGAGACTCACCTGTATCTGGAACTCCTCTCTCCCACTCTGCTCTTTGGAGACTCACCTGTGTCCGGAACTCCTCTCTCCCACTCTGCTCCCTGGAGACTCGCCTGTGTCTGGAACTCTTCTCTCCCAATCTGCTCCCCGTCTACTCCCTGTGCCTGGAATTCCTCTCTCCCCCTCTACTTCCTGTCTACTCACCTGTCTCTGGAACTCCTCTCTCCCACTCTGCTCCCTGTAGACTCACCGGTGTCTGGAACTCCTCTCTCCCACTCTGTTCCCTGTCTACTCACCTGTGTCTGGAACTCCCCTCCCCAACCCTGCTTCCTGGCGTCTCACCTGTGTCTGCAACTCCTCTCTCCCACTCTACTCCTTGGAGACTCACCTGTGTCTGGAACTCCCCTCTCCCACTCTGGTCCCTGTCTAGTCACCTGTGTCTGAAACTCCTCTCTCCCACTCTGTTCCCTCTCTACTCACCTGTGTCTGGAACTTCTCTCTCCAACTCTGTTCCCTGTCTACTAACTTGTGTCTGGAACTCCTCTCTCCCACTCTGTTCCCTGTCTACTCATCTGTGTCTGGAACTCCTGTCTCCCACTCTGCTCCCTGGAGACTCACCTGTGTCTGGAACTCCTCTCTCCCACGCTGCTCCCTGGAGACTCACCTTTGTCTGGAACTCCTCTCTCTAACTCTGCTGCCCATCTACTCACCTGTGTCTGGAACTCCTGTCTCCAACTCTGTTCCCTGTCTACTCACCTGTGTCTGGAACTCCTCTCTCCCACTCTGCTCCCTGGAGACTCACCTGTGTCTGGAACTCCTCTCTCCCACGCTGCTCCCTGGAGACTCACCTGTGTCTGGAACTCATCTCTCCCACTCTGTTCCCTGTCTAGTCATCTGCGTCTGGAATTCCTCTCCCACTCTGTTCCCTGTCTAGTCACCTGTGTCTGGAACTCCTCTCTCCCACTCTGTTCCCTGTCTACTCCTTTGTGTCTGCAACTCCTCTCTCCCAATCTGCTCCCTGTCCACTCACCTGTGTCTGGAACCCGTCTTTCCCACTCTGCTCTTTGGAGACTCAACTGTGTCTGGAACTCCTCTCTCCCAATCTGTTCCCTGTCTACTCCTCTGTGTCTGCAACTCCTCTCTCCCACTCTGCTCCCCGTCTACTCACCTGTGTCTGGAACTCCTCACTCCCAATCTGTTCCCTGTCTACTCCTCTGTGTCTGCAACTCCTTTCTCCCACTCTGCTCCCCGTCTACTCACCTGTGTCTGGAACTCCTCTCTCCCAATCTGCTCACTGTCCACTCACCTGTGTCTGGAACTCCTCTCTCCCACTCTGTTCCCTGTCCACTCCCTGTGTCTGGAACTCCTCTCTCCCACTCTGCTCCCTGTCCACTCACCTGTGTCTGGAACTCCTCTCTCCCACTCTGTTCCCTGTCTAGTCACCTGTGTCTGGAACTCGTCGCTCCCACTCTGCTCTTTGGAGACTCACCTGTGTCTGGAACTCCTCTCTCCCAATCTGCTCCCTGTCCACTCACCTGTGTCTGGAACTCCTCTCTCCCACTCTGTTCCCTGTCCACTCACCTGTGTCTGGAACTCCTCTCTCCCACTCTGTTCCCTGTCTACTCACCTGTGTCTGGAACTTCTCTCTCTCACTCTGTTCCCTGTCTACTCACCTGTGTCTGGAACTCCTCTCTCCCACTCTGCTCCCTGTAGACTCACCTGTGTCTGGAACTCCTCTCTCTCACTCTGTTCCCTGTCTACTCAACTGTGTCTGGAACTCGTCTCTCCAACTCTGCTCTTTGGAGACTCCCCTGTGTTTGGAACTCCTCTCTCCCACTCTGCTCCCCGTCTACTCACCTGTGTCTGGAACTCCTCTCTCCCACTCTGCTCCCTGGGACTCACCTGTGTCTGCAACTCCTCTCTCCCACTCTGTTCCCTGTCTATTCTCCTGTGTCTGGAACTCCTCTCTCCCACTCTGTTCCCCGTCTACTCACCTGTGTCTGGAACTCCTCTCTCCACGCTGGCCCCCGTCTACTCACCTGTGTCTGGAACTCCTCTCTCAGTCTGCTCCCTGGAGACTCACCTGTGTCTGGAACTCCCCTCTCCCACTCTGCTCCCTGTCTGCTCACCTGTGTCTGGAACTCCTCTCTCCCATGCTGGCCCCCGTCTACTCACCTGTGTCTGGAACTCCTGTCTCCAACTCTGCTCCCTGGAGACTCACGTGTGTCTGGACCTCCCCTCTCCCACTCTGTTCCCTGTCTACTCACCTGTGTCTGGAACTCCCCTCTCCCACTCTGTTCCCTGTCTACTCACCTGTGTCTGGAACTCCTCTCTCCCACACTGCTCCCTGTCTACTCAGCTGTGTTTGTAACTCCTCCCACTCTGCTCCCTGTCTACTCACCTGTGTCTGGAACTCCTCTCTCCCACTCTACTCCCTGTCTACTCACCTGTGTCTGGAACTCCTCTCTCCCACTCTGCTCCCTGGAGACTCACCTGTATCTGGAACTCCTCTCTCCCACTCTGCTCCCTGTAGACACACCTGTGTCTGGAACTCCTCTCTCCCACTCTGCTCTTTGGAGACTCACCTGTGTCCGGAACTCCTCTCTCCCACTCTGCTCCCTGGAGACTCGCCTGTGTCTGGAACTCTTCTCTCCCAATCTGCTCCCTGTAGACTCACTGGTGTCTGGACCTCCTCTCTCCCACTCTGCTCCCCATCTACTCACCTGTGTCTGGAACTCCTCTCTCCCACTCTGCTCCCCATCTACTCACCTGTGTCTGGAACTCCCCTCTCCCACACTGCTCCCTGTCTACTCAGCTGTGTTTGTAACTCCTCCCACTCTGCTCCCTGTCTACTCACCTGTGTCTGGAGCTCCTCTCTCCCACTCTACTCCCTGTCTACTCACCTGAGTCTGGAACTCCTCTCTCCCACTCTGCTCCCTGGAGACTCACCTGTATCTGGAACTCCTCTCTCCCACTCTGCTCTTTGGAGACTCACCTGTGTCCGGAACTCCTCTCTCCCACTCTGCTCCCTGGAGACTCGCCTGTGTCTGGAACTCTTCTCTCCCAATCTGCTCCCCGTCTACTCCCTGTGCCTGGAATTCCTCTCTCCCCCTCTACTTCCTGTCTACTCACCTGTCTCTGGAACTCCTCTCTCCCACTCTGCTCCCTGTAGACTCACCGGTGTCTGGAACTCCTCTCTCCCACTCTGTTCCCTGTCTACTCACCTGTGTCAGGAACTCCTCTCTCCCACTCTGCTCCCTGGAGACTCACCTGTGTCTGGACCTCCTCTCTCCCACTCTGTTCCCTGTCTACTCACCTGTGTCAGGAACTCCTCTCTCCCACACTGCTCCCTGGAGACTCAGCTGTGTTTGTAACTCCTCCCACTCTGCTCCCTGTCTACTCACCTGTGTCTGGAACTCCTCTCTCCCACTCTACTCCCTGTCTACTCACCTGTGTCAGGAACTCCTCTCTCCCACTCTGCTCCCTGGAGACTCACCTGTGTCTGGACCTCCTCTCTCCCACTCTGCTCCCTGTAGACTCACCTGTGTCTGGAACTCCTCTCTCTCTCACTCTGTTCACTGTCTACTCACCTGTGTCTGGAACTCCTCTCTCCCACTCTGCTCCCTGTAGACTCACCTGTGTCCGGAACTCCTCTCTCTCACTCTGTTCCCTGTCTACTCACCTGTGTCTGGAACTCCTCTCTCCCACTCTGCTCCCTGTAGACTCACCTGTGTCTGGAACTCCACTCTCCCACTCTGTTCCCTGTCTACTCAACTGTGTCTGGAACTCCTCTCTCCCACTCTACTCCCTGTCTACTCACCTGTGTCAGGAACTCCTCTCTCCCTCTCTGCTCCCTGGAGACTCACCTGTGTCTGGACCTCCTCTCTCCCACTCTGCTCCCTGTAGACTCACCTGTGTCTGGAACTCCTCTCTCCCACTCTGTTCCCTGTCTACTCACCTGTGTCTGGAACTCCTCTCTCTCTCACTCTGTTCCCTGTCTACTCACCTGTGTCTGGAACTCCTCTCTCCCACTCTGCTCCCTGTAGACTCACCTGTGTCCGGAACTCCTCTCTCTCACTCTGTTCCCTCTCTACTCACCTGTGTCTGGAACTACTCTCTCCCACTCTGCTCCCTGTAGACTCACCTGTGTCTGGAACTCCACTCTCCCACTCTGTTCCCTGTCTACTCAACTGTGTCTGGAACTCGTCTCTCCAACTCTGCTCTTTGGAGACTCCCCTGTGTTTGGAACTACTCTCTCCCACTCTGTTCATTGTCTACTCACCTGTGTCCGCTAACCTGTGTCCGGAACTCCTCTCTCCCACTCTGCTCCCTGTCTACTCACCTGTGTCTGGAACTCCTCTCTCCCACGCTGCTCCCTGGAGACTCACCTGTGTCTGGAACTCCTCTCTCTAACTCTGCTGCCCGTCTACTCACCTGTGTCTGGAACTCCTCTCTCCAACTCTGTTCCCTGTCTACTCACCTGTGTCTGGAACTCCTCTCTCCCACTCTGCTCCCTGGAGACTCACCTGTGTCTGGAACTCCTCTCTCCCACGCTGCTCCCTGGAGACTCAGCTGTGTTTGTAACTCCTCCCACTCTGCTCCCTGTCTCCTCACCTGTGTCTGGAACTCCTCTCTCCCACTGTACTCCCTGTCTACTCACCTGTGTCAGGAACTCCCCTTTCCCACTCTGCTCCCTGTAGACTCACCTGTGTCTGGAACTCCTCTCTCCCACTCTGTTCCCCGTCTACTCACCTGTGTCTGGACCTCCTCTCTCCCACTCAGCTCCCGGGAGACTCACCTGTATCTGGAACTCCTCTCTCCCACTCTGTTCCCTGTCTACTCAACTGTGTTTGGAACTCCTCTCTCTCACTCTGTTCCCTGTCTACTCACCTGTGCCTGGAACTCCTCTCTCCCACTCTGTTCCCTGTCTACTCAACTGTGTCTGGAACTCCTCTCTCTCACTCTGTTCCCTGTCTACTCACCTGTGTCTGGAACTCCTCTCTCCCACTCTGCTCCCTGTAGACTCACCTGTGTCCGGAACTCCTCTCTCTCACTCTGTTCCCTGTCTACTCACCTGTGTCTGGAACTCCTCTCTCCCACTCTGCTCCCTGTAGACTCACCTGTGTCTGGAACTCCACTCTCCCACTCTGTTCCCTGTCTACTCAACTGTGTCTGGAACTCGTCTCTCCAACACTGCTCTTTGGAGACTCCCCTGTGTTTGGAACTACTCTCTCCCACTCCGTTCATTGTCTACTCACCTGTGTCTAGAACTCCTCTCTCCCACTCTTCTCCCCGTCTACTCACCTGTGTCTGGAACTCCTCTCTCCCACTCTGCTCCCTGGGTCTCACCTGTGAAGGGACTCCTCTCTCCCACTCTGTTCCCCGTCTACTCACCTGTGTCTGGAACTCCTCTCTCCCACGCTGGCCCCCGTCTACTCACCTGTGTCTGGAACTCCTCTCTCAGTCTGCTCCCTGGAGACTCACCTGTGTCTGGAACTCCCCTCTCCCACTCTGCTCCCTGTCTGCTCACCTGTGTCTGGAACTCCTCTCTCCCATGCTGGCCCCTGTCTACTCACCTGTGTCTGGAACTCCTCTCTCCAACTCTGCTCCCTGTAGACTCACATGTGTCTGGAACTCCCCTCTCCCACTCTGTTCCCTGTCTACTCACCTGTGTCTGGAACTCCTCTCTCCCACACTGCTCCCTGGAGACTCACCTGTGTCTGGAACTCCTCTCTCCCACGCTGCTCCCTGAAGACTCAGCTGTGTTTGTAACTCCTCCCACTCTGCTCCCTGTCTGCTCACCTGTGTCTGGAACACCTCTCTCCAACTCTGCTCCCTGGAGACTCACATGTGTCTGGAACTCCCCTCTCCCACTCTGTTCCCTGTCTACTCACCTGTGTCTGGAACTCCTCTCTCCAACTCTGCTCCCTGGAGACTCACATGTGTCTGGAACTCCCCTCTCCCACTCTGTTCCCTGTCTACTCACCTGTGTCTGGAACTCCTCTCTCCCACACTGCTCCCGGTCTACTCAGCTGTGTTTGTAACTCCTCCCACTCTGCTCCCTGTCTACTCACCTGTGTCTGGAACTCCTCTCTCCCACTCTGTTCCCTGTCTACTCACCTGTGTCTGGAACTCCTCTCCCCCACTCTGTTCCCCGTCTACTCACCTGTGTCTGGACCTCCTCTCTCCCACTCTGCTCCCTGGAGACTCACCTGTATCTGGAACTCCTCTCTCCCACTCTGTTCCCTGTCTACTCAACTGTGTCTGGAACTCCTCTCTCCCACTCTGTTCCCTGTCTAGTCACCTGTGTCTGAAACTCCTCTCTCCCACTCTTCCCTCTCTACACACCTGTGTCTGGAACTTCTCTCTCCAACTCCGTTCCCTGTCTACTCACTTGTGTCTGGAACTCCTCTCTCCCACTCTGTTCCCTCTCTACTCCTCTGTGTCTGGAACTCCTCTCTCCCACTCTGTTCCCTGTCTACTCACCTGTGTCTGGAACTCCTGTCTCCCACTCTGCTCCCTGGAGACTCACCTGTGTCTGGAACTCCTCTCTCCCACGCTGCTCCCTGGAGACTCACCTGTGTCTGGAACTCCTCTCTCTAACTCTGCTGCCCATCTACTCACCTGTGTCTGGAACTCCTCTCTCCAACTCTGCTCCCCGTCTACTCACATGTGTCGGGAACTCGTCTCTCCCACTCTGCTCTTTGGAGACTCAACTGTGTCTGGAACTCCTCTCTCCCAATCTGTTCCCTGTCTACTCCTCTGTGGCTGGAACTCCTCTCTCCCATTCTGCTCCCTGTCTACTCCTCTGTGTCTGCAACTCCTCTCTCCCACTCTGCTCCCCGTCCACTCACCTGTGTCTGGAACTCCTCACTCCCAATCTGTTCCGTGTCTACTCACCTGTGTCTGGAACTCGTCTCTGCCACTCTGCTCTTTGGAGACTCACCTGTGTCTGGAACTCCTCTCTCCCAATCTGCTCCCTGTCCACTCACCTGTGTCTGGAACTCCTCTCTCCCACTCTGTTCCCTGTCTACTCCCCTGTGTCTGGAACTCCTCTCTCCCACTCTGTTCCCTGTCGACTCACCTGTGTCTGGAACTCCTCTCTCCCACTGTACTCCCTGTCTACTCACCTGTGTCAGGAACTCCCCTTTCCCACTCTGCTCCCTGTAGACTCACCTGTGTCTGGAACTCCTCTCTCCCACTCTGTTCCCCGTCTACTTACCTGTGTCTGGACCTCCTCTCTCCCACTCTGTTCCCTGTCTACTCAACTGTGTCTGGAACTCCTCTCTCTCACTCTGTTCCCTGTCTACTCACCTGTGCCTGGAACTCCTCTCTCCCACTCTGTTCCCTGTCTACTCAACTGTGTCTGGAACTCCTCTCTCTCACTCTGTTCCCTGTCTACTCACCTGTGTCTGGAACTACTCTCTCCCACTCTGCTCCCTTTAGACTCACCTGTGTCAGGAACTCCCCTTTCCCACTCTGCTCCCTGTAGACTCACCTGTGTCTGGAACTCCTCTCTCCCACTCTGTTCCCTGTCTACTCACCTGTGTCAGGAACTCCCCTTTCCCACTCTGCTCCCTGTAGACTCACCTGTGTCTGGAACTCCTCTCTCCCACTCTGTTCCCCGTCTACTTACCTGTGTCTGGACCTCCTCTCTCCCACTCTGTTCCCTGTCTACTCAACTGTGTCTGGAACTCCTCTCTCTCACTCTGTTCCCTGTCTACTCACCTGTGCCTGGAACTCCTCTCTCCCACTCTGTTCCCTGTCTACTCAACTGTGTCTGGAACTCCTCTCTCTCACTCTGTTCCCTGTCTACTCACCTGTGTCTGGAACTCCTCTCTCCCACTCTGCTCCCTGTAGACTCACATGTGTCTGGAACTCCACTCTCCCACTCTGTTCCCTGTCTACTCAACTGTGTCTGGAACTCGTCTCTCCAACTCTGCTCTTTGGAGACTCCCCTGTGTTTGGAACTACTCTCTCCCACTCCGTTCATTGTCTACTCACCTGTGTCTAGAACTCCTCTCTCCCACTCTTCTCCCCGTCTACTCACCTGTGTCTGGAACTCCTCTCTCCCACTCTGCTCCCTGGGACTCACCTGTGCTGGAACTCCTCTCTCCCACTCTGTTCCCCGTCTACTCACCTGTGTCTGGAACTCCTCTCTCCCACGCTGGCCCCCGTCTACTCACCTGTGTCTGGAACTCCTCTCTCAGTCTGCTCCCTGGAGACTCACCTGTGTCTGGAACCCCCCTCTCCCACTCTGCTCCCTGTCTGCTCACCTGTGTCTGGAACTCCTCTCTCCCATGCTGGCCCCCGTCTACTCACCTGTGTCTGGAACTCCTCTCTCCAACTCTGCTCCCTGGAGACTCACATGTGTCTGGAACTCCCCTCTCCACACTGCTCCCTGTCTACTCAGCTGTGTTTGTAACTCCTCCCACTCTGCTCCCTGTCTACTCACCTGTGTCTGCAGCTCCTCTCTCCCACTCTACTCCCTGTCTACTCACCTGAGTCTGGAACTCCTCTCTCCCACTCTGCTCCCTGGAGACTCACCTGTATCTGGAACTCCTCTCTCCCACTCTGCTCTTTGGAGACTCACCTGTGTCCGGAACTCCTCTCTCCCACTCTGCTCCCTGGAGACTCGCCTGTGTCTGGAACTCTTCTCTCCCAATCTGCTCCCCGTCTACTCCCTGTGCCTGGAATTCCTCTCTCCCCCTCTACTTCCTGTCTACTCACCTGTCTCTGGAACTCCTCTCTCCCACTCTGCTCCCTGTAGACTCACCGGTGTCTGGAACTCCTCTCTCCCACTCTGTTCCCTGTCTACTCACCTGTGTCTGGAACTCCCCTCCCCAACCCTGCTTCCTGGCGTCTCACCTGTGTCTGCAACTCCTCTCTCCCACTCTACTCCTTGGAGACTCACCTGTGTCTGGAACTCCCCTCTCCCACTCTGGTCCCTGTCTAGTCACCTGTGTCTGAAACTCCTCTCTCCCACTCTGTTCCCTCTCTACTCACCTGTGTCTGGAACTTCTCTCTCCAACTCTGTTCCCTGTCTACTAACTTGTGTCTGGAACTCCTCTCTCCCACTCTGTTCCCTGTCTATTCATCTGTGTCTGGAACTCCTGTCTCCCACTCTGCTCCCTGGAGACTCACCTGTGTCTGGAACTCCTCTCTCCCACGCTGCTCCCTGGAGACTCACCTTTGTCTGGAACTCCTCTCTCTAACTCTGCTGCCCATCTACTCACCTGTGTCTGGAACTCCTCTCTCCCACTCTGTTCCCTGTCTACTCCCCTGTGTCTGGAACTCCTCTCTCCCACTCTGTTCCCTGTCGACTCACCTGTGTCTGGAACTCCTCTCTCCCACTGTACTCCCTGTCTACTCACCTGTGTCAGGAACTCCCCTTTCCCACTCTGCTCCCTGTAGACTCACCTGTGTCTGGAACTCCTCTCTCCCACTCTGTTCCCCGTCTACTTACCTGTGTCTGGACCTCCTCTCTCCCACTCTGTTCCCTGTCTACTCAACTGTGTCTGGAACTCCTCTCTCTCACTCTGTTCCCTGTCTACTCACCTGTGCCTGGAACTCCTCTCTCCCACTCTGTTCCCTGTCTACTCAACTGTGTCTGGAACTCCTCTCTCTCACTCTGTTCCCTGTCTACTCACCTGTGTCTGGAACTACTCTCTCCCACTCTGCTCCCTTTAGACTCACCTGTGTCAGGAACTCCCCTTTCCCACTCTGCTCCCTGTAGACTCACCTGTGTCTGGAACTCCTCTCTCCCACTCTGTTCCCTGTCTACTCACCTGTGTCAGGAACTCCCCTTTCCCACTCTGCTCCCTGTAGACTCACCTGTGTCTGGAACTCCTCTCTCCCACTCTGTTCCCCGTCTACTTACCTGTGTCTGGACCTCCTCTCTCCCACTCTGTTCCCTGTCTACTCAACTGTGTCTGGAACTCCTCTCTCTCACTCTGTTCCCTGTCTACTCACCTGTGCCTGGAACTCCTCTCTCCCACTCTGTTCCCTGTCTACTCAACTGTGTCTGGAACTCCTCTCTCTCACTCTGTTCCCTGTCTACTCACCTGTGTCTGGAACTCCTCTCTCCCACTCTGCTCCCTGTAGACTCACATGTGTCTGGAACTCCACTCTCCCACTCTGTTCCCTGTCTACTCAACTGTGTCTGGAACTCGTCTCTCCAACTCTGCTCTTTGGAGACTCCCCTGTGTTTGGAACTACTCTCTCCCACTCCGTTCATTGTCTACTCACCTGTGTCTAGAACTCCTCTCTCCCACTCTTCTCCCCGTCTACTCACCTGTGTCTGGAACTCCTCTCTCCCACTCTGCTCCCTGGGACTCACCTGTGCTGGAACTCCTCTCTCCCACTCTGTTCCCCGTCTACTCACCTGTGTCTGGAACTCCTCTCTCCCACGCTGGCCCCCGTCTACTCACCTGTGTCTGGAACTCCTCTCTCAGTCTGCTCCCTGGAGACTCACCTGTGTCTGGAACCCCCCTCTCCCACTCTGCTCCCTGTCTGCTCACCTGTGTCTGGAACTCCTCTCTCCCATGCTGGCCCCCGTCTACTCACCTGTGTCTGGAACTCCTCTCTCCAACTCTGCTCCCTGGAGACTCACATGTGTCTGGAACTCCCCTCTCCACACTGCTCCCTGTCTACTCAGCTGTGTTTGTAACTCCTCCCACTCTGCTCCCTGTCTACTCACCTGTGTCTGCAGCTCCTCTCTCCCACTCTACTCCCTGTCTACTCACCTGAGTCTGGAACTCCTCTCTCCCACTCTGCTCCCTGGAGACTCACCTGTATCTGGAACTCCTCTCTCCCACTCTGCTCTTTGGAGACTCACCTGTGTCCGGAACTCCTCTCTCCCACTCTGCTCCCTGGAGACTCGCCTGTGTCTGGAACTCTTCTCTCCCAATCTGCTCCCCGTCTACTCCCTGTGCCTGGAATTCCTCTCTCCCCCTCTACTTCCTGTCTACTCACCTGTCTCTGGAACTCCTCTCTCCCACTCTGCTCCCTGTAGACTCACCGGTGTCTGGAACTCCTCTCTCCCACTCTGTTCCCTGTCTACTCACCTGTGTCTGGAACTCCCCTCCCCAACCCTGCTTCCTGGCGTCTCACCTGTGTCTGCAACTCCTCTCTCCCACTCTACTCCTTGGAGACTCACCTGTGTCTGGAACTCCCCTCTCCCACTCTGGTCCCTGTCTAGTCACCTGTGTCTGAAACTCCTCTCTCCCACTCTGTTCCCTCTCTACTCACCTGTGTCTGGAACTTCTCTCTCCAACTCTGTTCCCTGTCTACTAACTTGTGTCTGGAACTCCTCTCTCCCACTCTGTTCCCTGTCTATTCATCTGTGTCTGGAACTCCTGTCTCCCACTCTGCTCCCTGGAGACTCACCTGTGTCTGGAACTCCTCTCTCCCACGCTGCTCCCTGGAGACTCACCTTTGTCTGGAACTCCTCTCTCTAACTCTGCTGCCCATCTACTCACCTGTGTCTGGAACTCCTCTCTCCAACTCTGTTCCCTGTCTACTCACCTGTGTCTGGAACTCCTCTCTCCCACTCTGCTCCCTGGAGACTCACCTGTGTCTGGAACTCCTCTCTCCCACGCTGCTCCCTGGAGACTCACCTGTGTCTGGAACTCATCTCTCCCACTCTGTTCCCTGTCTAGTCATCTGCGTCTGGAATTCCTCTCCCACTCTGTTCCCTGTCTAGTCACCTGTGTCTGGAACTCCTCTCTCCCACTCTGTTCCCTGTCTACTCCTTTGTGTCTGCAACTCCTCTCTCCCAATCTGCTCCCTGTCCACTCACCTGTGTCTGGAACCCGTCTTTCCCACTCTGCTCTTTGGAGACTCAACTGTGTCTGGAACTCCTCTCTCCCAATCTGTTCCCTGTCTACTCCTCTGTGTCTGCAACTCCTCTCTCCCACTCTGCTCCCCGTCTACTCACCTGTGTCTGGAACTCCTCACTCCCAATCTGTTCCCTGTCTACTCCTCTGTGTCTGCAACTCCTTTCTCCCACTCTGCTCCCCGTCTACTCACCTGTGTCTGGAACTCCTCTCTCCCAATCTGCTCACTGTCCACTCACCTGTGTCTGGAACTCCTCTCTCCCACTCTGTTCCCTGTCCACTCCCTGTGTCTGGAACTCCTCTCTCCCACTCTGCTCCCTGTCCACTCACCTGTGTCTGGAACTCCTCTCTCCCACTCTGTTCCCTGTCTAGTCACCTGTGTCTGGAACTCGTCGCTCCCACTCTGCTCTTTGGAGACTCACCTGTGTCTGGAACTCCTCTCTCCCAATCTGCTCCCTGTCCACTCACCTGTGTCTGGAACTCCTCTCTCCCACTCTGTTCCCTGTCCACTCACCTGTGTCTGGAACTCCTCTCTCCCACTCTGTTCCCTGTCTACTCACCTGTGTCTGGAACTTCTCTCTCTCACTCTGTTCCCTGTCTACTCACCTGTGTCTGGAACTCCTCTCTCCCACTCTGCTCCCTGTAGACTCACCTGTGTCTGGAACTCCTCTCTCTCACTCTGTTCCCTGTCTACTCAACTGTGTCTGGAACTCGTCTCTCCAACTCTGCTCTTTGGAGACTCCCCTGTGTTTGGAACTCCTCTCTCCCACTCTGCTCCCCGTCTACTCACCTGTGTCTGGAACTCCTCTCTCCCACTCTGCTCCCTGGGACTCACCTGTGTCTGCAACTCCTCTCTCCCACTCTGTTCCCTGTCTATTCTCCTGTGTCTGGAACTCCTCTCTCCCACTCTGTTCCCCGTCTACTCACCTGTGTCTGGAACTCCTCTCTCCACGCTGGCCCCCGTCTACTCACCTGTGTCTGGAACTCCTCTCTCAGTCTGCTCCCTGGAGACTCACCTGTGTCTGGAACTCCCCTCTCCCACTCTGCTCCCTGTCTGCTCACCTGTGTCTGGAACTCCTCTCTCCCATGCTGGCCCCCGTCTACTCACCTGTGTCTGGAACTCCTGTCTCCAACTCTGCTCCCTGGAGACTCACGTGTGTCTGGAACTCCCCTCTCCCACTCTGTTCCCTGTCTACTCACCTGTGTCTGGAACTCCCCTCTCCCACTCTGTTCCCTGTCTACTCACCTGTGTCTGGAACTCCTCTCTCCCACACTGCTCCCTGTCTACTCAGCTGTGTTTGTAACTCCTCCCACTCTGCTCCCTGTCTACTCACCTGTGTCTGGAACTCCTCTCTCCCACTCTACTCCCTGTCTACTCACCTGTGTCTGGAACTCCTCTCTCCCACTCTGCTCCCTGGAGACTCACCTGTATCTGGAACTCCTCTCTCCCACTCTGCTCCCTGTAGACACACCTGTGTCTGGAACTCCTCTCTCCCACTCTGCTCTTTGGAGACTCACCTGTGTCCGGAACTCCTCTCTCCCACTCTGCTCCCTGGAGACTCGCCTGTGTCTGGAACTCTTCTCTCCCAATCTGCTCCCTGTAGACTCACTGGTGTCTGGACCTCCTCTCTCCCACTCTGCTCCCCATCTACTCACCTGTGTCTGGAACTCCTCTCTCCCACTCTGCTCCCCATCTACTCACCTGTGTCTGGAACTCCCCTCTCCCACACTGCTCCCTGTCTACTCAGCTGTGTTTGTAACTCCTCCCACTCTGCTCCCTGTCTACTCACCTGTGTCTGGAGCTCCTCTCTCCCACTCTACTCCCTGTCTACTCACCTGAGTCTGGAACTCCTCTCTCCCACTCTGCTCCCTGGAGACTCACCTGTATCTGGAACTCCTCTCTCCCACTCTGCTCTTTGGAGACTCACCTGTGTCCGGAACTCCTCTCTCCCACTCTGCTCCCTGGAGACTCGCCTGTGTCTGGAACTCTTCTCTCCCAATCTGCTCCCCGTCTACTCCCTGTGCCTGGAATTCCTCTCTCCCCCTCTACTTCCTGTCTACTCACCTGTCTCTGGAACTCCTCTCTCCCACTCTGCTCCCTGTAGACTCACCGGTGTCTGGAACTCCTCTCTCCCACTCTGTTCCCTGTCTACTCACCTGTGTCTGGAACTCCCCTCCCCAACCCTGCTTCCTGGCGTCTCACCTGTGTCTGCAACTCCTCTCTCCCACTCTACTCCTTGGAGACTCACCTGTGTCTGGAACTCCCCTCTCCCACTCTGGTCCCTGTCTAGTCACCTGTGTCTGAAACTCCTCTCTCCCACTCTGTTCCCTCTCTACTCACCTGTGTCTGGAACTTCTCTCTCCAACTCTGTTCCCTGTCTACTAACTTGTGTCTGGAACTCCTCTCTCCCACTCTGTTCCCTGTCTACTCATCTGTGTCTGGAACTCCTGTCTCCCACTCTGCTCCCTGGAGACTCACCTGTGTCTGGAACTCCTCTGTCCCACGCTGCTCCCTGGAGACTCACCTTTGTCTGGAACTCCTCTCTCCAACTCTGTTCCCTGTCTACTCACCTGTGTCTGGAACTCCTCTCTCCCACTCTGCTCCCTGGAGACTCACCTGTGTCTGGAACTCCTCTCTCCCACGCTGCTCCCTGGAGACTCACCTGTGTCTGGAACTCATCTCTCCCACTCTGTTCCCTGTCTAGTCATCTGCGTCTGGAATTCCTCTCCCACTCTGTTCCCTGTCTAGTCACCTGTGTCTGGAACTCCTCTCTCCCACTCTGTTCCCTGTCTACTCCTTTGTGTCTGCAACTCCTCTCTCCCAATCTGCTCCCTGTCCACTCACCTGTGTCTGGAACCCGTCTTTCCCACTCTGCTCTTTGGAGACTCAACTGTGTCTGGAACTCCTCTCTCCCAATCTGTTCCCTGTCTACTCCTCTGTGTCTGCAACTCCTCTCTCCCACTCTGCTCCCCGTCTACTCACCTGTGTCTGGAACTCCTCACTCCCAATCTGTTCCCTGTCTACTCCTCTGTGTCTGCAACTCCTTTCTCCCACTCTGCTCCCCGTCTACTCACCTGTGTCTGGAACTCCTCTCTCCCAATCTGCTCACTGTCCACTCACCTGTGTCTGGAACTCCTCTCTCCCACTCTGTTCCCTGTCCACTCCCTGTGTCTGGAACTCCTCTCTCCCACTCTGCTCCCTGTCCACTCACCTGTGTCTGGAACTCCTCTCTCCCACTCTGTTCCCTGTCTAGTCACCTGTGTCTGGAACTCGTCTCTCCCACTCTGCTCTTTGGAGACTCACCTGTGTCTGGAACTCCTCTCTCCCAATCTGCTCCCTGTCCACTCACCTGTGTCTGGAACTCCTCTCTCCCACTCTGTTCCCTGTCCACTCACCTGTGTCTGGAACTCCTCTCTCCCACTCTGTTCCCTGTCTACTCACCTGTGTCTGGAACTTCTCTCTCTCACTCTGTTCCCTGTCTACTCACCTGTGTCTGGAACTCCTCTCTCCCACTCTGCTCCCTGTAGACTCACCTGTGTCTGGAACTCCTCTCTCTCACTCTGTTCCCTGTCTACTCAACTGTGTCTGGAACTCGTCTCTCCAACTCTGCTCTTTGGAGACTCCCCTGTGTTTGGAACTCCTCTCTCCCACTCTGCTCCCCGTCTACTCACCTGTGTCTGGAACTCCTCTCTCCCACTCTGCTCCCTGGGACTCACCTGTGTCTGCAACTCCTCTCTCCCACTCTGTTCCCTGTCTATTCTCCTGTGTCTGGAACTCCTCTCTCCCACTCTGTTCCCCGTCTACTCACCTGTGTCTGGAACTCCTCTCTCCACGCTGGCCCCCGTCTACTCACCTGTGTCTGGAACTCCTCTCTCAGTCTGCTCCCTGGAGACTCACCTGTGTCTGGAACTCCCCTCTCCCACTCTGCTCCCTGTCTGCTCACCTGTGTCTGGAACTCCTCTCTCCCATGCTGGCCCCCGTCTACTCACCTGTGTCTGGAACTCCTGTCTCCAACTCTGCTCCCTGGAGACTCACGTGTGTCTGGAACTCCCCTCTCCCACTCTGTTCCCTGTCTACTCACCTGTGTCTGGAACTCCTCTCTCCCACACTGCTCCCTGTCTACTCAGCTGTGTTTGTAACTCCTCCCACTCTGCTCCCTGTCTACTCACCTGTGTCTGGAACTCCTCTCTCCCACTCTACTCCCTGTCTACTCAACTGTGTCTGGAACTCCTCTCTCCCACTCTGCTCCCTGGAGACTCACCTGTATCTGGAACTCCTCTCTCCCACTCTGCTCCCTGTAGACACACCTGTGTCTGGAACTCCTCTCTCCCACTCTGCTCTTTGGAGACTCACCTGTGTCCGGAACTCCTCTCTCCCACTCTGCTCCCTGGAGACTCGCCTGTGTCTGGAACTCTTCTCTCCCAATCTGCTCCCTGTAGACTCACTGGTGTCTGGACCTCCTCTCTCCCACCCTGCTCCCCATCTACTCACCTGTGTCTGGAACTCCTCTCTCCCACTCTGCTCCCCGTCTACTCACCTGTGTCTGGAACTCCCCTCCCCAACCCTGCTTCCTGGAGTCTCACCTGTGTCTGCAACTCCTCTCTCCCACTCTGCTCCCTGGAGACTCACCTGTGTCTGGAACTCCTCTCTCCCACGCTGCTCCCTGGAGACTCACCTGTGTCTTGAACTCCCCTCTCCCACTCTGGTCCCTGTCTAGTCACCTGTGTCTGAAACTCCTCTCTCCCACTCTTCCCTCTACTCACCTGTGTCTGGAACTTCTCTCTCCAACTCTGTTCCCGGTCTACTCACTTGTGTCTGGAACTCCTCTCTCCCACTCTGTTCCCTGTCTAGTCACCTGTGTCTGAAACTCCTCTCTCCCACTCTTCCCTCTCTACTCACCTGTGTCTGGAACTTCTCTCTCCAACTCTGTTCCCTGTCTACTCACTTGTGTCTGGAACTCCTGTCTCCCACTCTGCTCCCTGGAGACTCACCTGTGTCTGGAACTCCTCTCTCCCACGCTGCTCCCTGGAGACTCACCTGTGTCTGGAACTCCTCTCTCTAACTCTGCTGCCCATCTACTCACCTGTGTCTGGAACTCCTCTCTCCAACTCTGTTCCCTGTCTACTCACCTGTGTCTGGAACTCCTCTCTCCCACTCTGCTCCCATGGAGACTCACCTGTGTCTGGAACTCCTCTCTCCCACTCTGTTCCCGGTCTAGTCATCTGCGTCTGGAACTCCTCTCCCACTCTGTTCCCTGTCTAGTCACCTGTGTCTGGAACTCCTCTCTCCCACTCTGTTCCCTGTCTACTCCTCTGTGTCTGCAACTCCTCTCTCCCACTCTCCTCCCCATCTACTCACCTGTGTCTGGAACTCGTCTCTCCCAATCTGTTCCCTGTCTACTCCTCTGTGTCTGGAACTCCTCTCTCCCACTCTGCTCCCTGTCTACTCCTCTGTGTCTGCAA
The DNA here is from genome assembly GCF_047496885.1 of Scyliorhinus torazame. Lineage (NCBI taxonomy): Eukaryota > Metazoa > Chordata > Chondrichthyes > Carcharhiniformes > Scyliorhinidae > Scyliorhinus > Scyliorhinus torazame. The sequence continues at coordinate 100,621,618 of NC_092718.1, read as the reverse complement.
CTCCTCTCTCCCACTCTGTTCCCTGTCTACTCACCTGTGTCTGGAACTCCTCACTCCCAATCTGCTCCCTGTCCACTCACCTGTGTCTTGAACTCCTCTCTCCCACTCTGTTCCCTGTCCACTCCCTGTGTCTGGAACTCCTCTCTCCCACTCTGCTCCCTGTCCACTCACCTGTGTCTGGATCTCCTCTCTCCCACTCTCTTCCCTGTCTACTCCTCTGTGACTGCAACTCCTCTCTCCCAATCTGCTCCCTGTCCACTCACCTGTGTCTGGAACTCCTCTCTCCCACTCTGCTCTTTGGAGACTCAGCTGTGTCTGGAACTCCTCTCTCCCACTATGTTCCCTGTCTAGTCACCTGTGTCTGGAACACGTCTCTCCCACTCTGCTCTTTGGAGACTCACCTGTGTCCGGAACTCCTCTCTCCCACTCTGCTCCCTGTCCACTCACCTGTGTCTGGAACTTCTCTCTCCCATCTGCTCTTTGGAGACTCACCTGTGTCTGGAACTCCTCTCTCCCACTCTGTTCCCTGTCTAGTCACCTGTGTCTGGAACTCCTCTCTCCCACTCTGTTCCCTGTCCACTCACCTGTGTCTGGAACTCCTCTCTCCCACTATGTTCCCTGTCTAGTCACCTGTGTCTGGAACACGTCTCTCCCACTCTGCTCTTTGGAGACTCACCTGTGTCCGGAACTCCTCTCTCCCACTCTGCTCCCTGTCTAGTCACCTGTGTCTGGAACTCCTCTCTCCCACGCTGCTCCCTGGAGACTCAGCTGTGTCTGGAACTCAGCTCTCCCACTCTGCTCTTTGGAGACTCACCTGTGTCTGGAACACCTATCTCCCACGTTCCTCCCTGGAGATGAACCAGTCAGTTATCTCGCTTGTAGCCTCAGCTGCCTGTTACATTTTCTCCCCGTTCCACCTAACTCCCTGTTTCCATCCAACTCCAAAATGCACTCTCACTCAGCCAAAGCCGCATTCGTGCAGAAAATCAAACACCCCTCCCACCCGCGTCATTCTCTCTTCCAACCTCCTCATCCGGCAGGAGATACAAGAGTCTGAGAACATGCAGTAACAGATTCAAAAACAGCTCCCCCCCCCCCCCCCCCCCCCCCCCGCCCCCCAGCCTGTTACCAGACTCCTGAATAACCCTCTTCTTGGACTGGACTGACCTCTTCACACACCTTTTTACTGAGTAGTATTACATTCCGCATGCTCCCCGATTGCCTGTGTCTATGTATTTACATTGTGTATTTCTGTGTCATGTGTTTTTCCATGTTTGGAGTGATCTCTGGACTGTACACAGAACAATACTTTTCACTGCACCTCGGTACATGTCACAGTAAATGAAATCCAAATCAATCAATCAGTGTTTCCAAGTCAGGGTGGTGAGTGATTTGGAAGAGAGGAGGTGGGTTCCCAGGTATCTGCTGCTCTTGTCGTTCTCGATGGCAGTGGTCGTGGGTTTGGAAGGTGCTGTTGAACGAGCTGTGGTTACATAGAAAATAGGAGCAGGAGTCAGCCATCAAGCCTTCTCCGCCATTCAATATGACCTCGCTGACCCTCAATTTCTTTTTTTTTTTAAATAATATTTTATTGTAAATTTTTGGTCAACCAACACAGTACATTGTGCATCCTTTACACAACATTATAACAATACAGATAATAATGACCTTTTTAAATTTAAACAAAAACAACAACAAATAAATAAATATTAAATAACAAAAAATAAAAACTAGCCCTAATTGGCAACTGCCTTGTCTCTGGCCACCCCCCCCCCCCCCCCCCCCCCAAGTCCTGGGCTGCTGCTGCTGCCTTCTTTGTTCTCCCCTATCTATCTTTCCGCAAGATATTCGACGAACGGTTGCCACCGCCTAGTAAACCCTTGAGCCGACCCCCTTAGGACGAACTTAATCCGCTCTAACTTTATGAACCCCGCCATATCATTTATCCAGGTCTCCACCCCCGGGGGCTTGGCTTCTTTCCACATTAGCAGTATTCTGCGCCGGGCTACTAGGGACGCAAAGGCCAAAACATCGGCCTCTTTCACCTCCTGCACTCCCGGCTCTTGTGCAACCCCAAATATAGCCAACCCCCAGCTTGGTTCGACCCGGACTCCTACTACTTTCGAAAGCACCTTTGTCACCCCCATCCAAAACCCCTGTAGTGCCGGGCATGACCAAAACATATGGGTATGATTCGCTGGGCTTCTCGAGCACCTTGCACACCTATCCTCCACCCCAAAAAATTTACTGAGCCGTGTTCCAGTCATATGTGCCCTGTGTAATACCTTATTGACCCTCAATTTCAATGCCATATTCCTGTTTTCTCCTCGTACTCCTTGATGCCATTAAAATCTACAATTTTATCGATCTCTTTCTTGAATACCTTCAGTGAAATGGTTTCCACAGCCTTCCGCGTTGGTGAATTGCACTCGCTCCCTCCCTCTCCCTCCCCGGCTCCCTCCCCGGCCCCCTCCCCGGCCCCCTCCCTCCCTCTCCCTCCCCGGCCCCCTCCCTCCCTCTCCCTCCCCGGCCCCCTCCCTCCCTCTCCCTCCCCGGCCCCCTCCCTCCCTCTCCCTCCCCGGCCCCCTCCCTCCCTCTCCCTCCCCGGCCCCCTCCCTCCCTCGCCCTCCCCGGCTCCCTCCCCGGCCCCATCCCTCCCTCTCCCTCCCCGTCCCTCTCCCTCCCCGGCCCCCTCCCTCCCCCTCCCTCTCCGGCCCCCTCCCCCCTCTCCCCCCTCCCTCCCTCTCCCTGACCCCCTCCCCCCCCTCTCCCTGACCCCCTCCCCCCCTCTCCCTGGCCCCCTCCCCCCCTCTCCCTGGCCCCCTCCCCCCCTCTCCCTGGCCCCCTCCCCCCCTCTCCCTGGCCCCTTCCCCCCTCTCCCTGGCCCCCTCCCCCCCTCTCCCTGGTCCCCTCCCCCCCTCTCCCTGGCCCCCTCCCCCCCCTCTCCCTGGCCCCCTCCCCCCCTCTCCCTGGCCCCCTCCCTCCCTCTCCCTGGCCCCCTCCCTCCCTCTCCCTGGCCCCCTCCCTCCCTCTCCCTCTCCCTGGCCCCCTCCCTCCCTCTCCCTGGCCCCCTCCCCCCTCCCTCTCCCTGGCCCCCTCCCCCCTCCCTCCCTCCCTCCATCTCGCTGGCCCCCTCTCTCCCCCCCCTCCCACCTCCCTCCCTCTCCCTGGCCCCCTCCCTCCCTCCCTCCCCCCCTCCCCCTCCCACCCTCCCTCCCTCCCCCACCCTCCCTCCCTCCCCTCCCTCCCTCCCCCACCCTCGCTCCCTCCCCCACCCTCCCTCCCTCCCCCACCCTCCCTCCCTCCCCCACCCTCCCTCCCTCTCTCCCTCCCTCCCTCCCCCTCCCTCCCTCCCTCCCTCTCCCTCCCTCCCTCCCCCTCCCTCCCTCCCTCCCCCTCCCTCCCTCCCTCCCCCTCCCTCCCTCCCTCCCCCTCCCTCCCTCCCTCCCCCTCCCTCCCTCCCTCCCCCTCCCTCCCTCCCTCCCCCTCCCTCCCTCCCTCCCCCTCCCTCCCTCCCTCCCCCTCCCTCCCTCCCTCCCCCTCCCTCCCTCCCCCTCCCTCCCTCCCCCTCCCTCCCTCTCCCTCCCACCCTCTCCCTCCCACCCTCTCCCTCCCTCCCCCTCCCTCCCTCCCTCCCCCTCCCTCCCTCCCTCCCTCCCTCCCTCCCCCTCCCTCCCTCCCCTTCCCTCCCTCCCTCCCTCCCTCCCTCCCTCCCTCCCTCTCTCCCCTCCCTCCCTCCCTCCCTCCCTCTCTCCCCTCCCTCCTTCTCCCTCCCTCCCTCCCCCTCCCTCCCTCCCTCTCCCTCCCTCCCTCCCTCCCTCCCTCTCCCTCCCTCCCTCCCTCCCTCCCTCTCCCTCCCTCCCTCCCTCCCTCCCTCCCTCCCTCCCTCCCTCTCCCTCTCTCCCTCCCTCCCTCTCCCTCCCTCCCTCCCTCCCTCCCCCTCCCTCCCTCCCTCCCTCCCCCTCCCTCCCCCTCCCTCCCTCGCTCCCTCCCTCTCTCTCCCTCCCTCTCTCTCCCTCCCTCTCCCTCCCTCCCTCTCCCTCCCTCCCTCCCTCCCTCTCCCTCCCTCCCTCCCTCCCTCTCCCTCCCTCCCTCCCTCTCCCTCCCTCCCTCCCTCCCTCTCCCTCCCTCCCTCCCTCCCTCTCCCTCCCTCCCTCCCTCCCTCCCTCTCCCTCCCTCCCTCCCTCCCTCCCTCTCCCTCCCTCCCTCTCCCTCCCTCTCCCTCTCCCTCCCTCTCCCTCCCTCCCTCCCTCCCTCCCTCCCTCCCCCTCCCTCCCTCCCTCTCCCTCCCTCTCCCTCCCTCTCCCTCCCTCTCCCTCCCTCTCCCTCCTCCCTCTCCCTCCCTCTCCCTCCCTCTCCCTCCCTCTCCCTCCCTCTCCCTCCCTCTCCCTCCCTCTCCCTCCCTTCCTCTCCCTCCCACCCTCTCCCTCCCACCCTCTCCCTCCCTCCCCCTCCCTCCCTCCCTCCCCCTCCCTCCCTCCCTCCCTCCCTCCCTCCCCCTCCCTCCCTCCCCTTCCCTCCCTCCCTCCCTCCCTCCCTCCCTCCCTCCCTCTCTCCCCTCCCTCCCTCCCTCCCTCCCTCTCTCCCCTCCCTCCTTCTCCCTCCCTCCCTCCCCCTCCCTCCCTCCCTCTCCCTCCCTCCCTCCCTCCCTCCCTCTCCCTCCCTCCCTCCCTCCCTCCCTCTCCCTCCCTCCCTCCCTCCCTCCCTCCCTCCCTCCCTCTCCCTCTCTCCCTCCCTCCCTCTCCCTCCCTCCCTCCCTCCCTCCCCCTCCCTCCCTCCCTCCCTCCCCCTCCCTCCCCCTCCCTCCCTCGCTCCCTCCCTCTCTCTCCCTCCCTCTCTCTCCCTCCCTCTCCCTCCCTCCCTCTCCCTCCCTCCCTCCCTCCCTCTCCCTCCCTCCCTCCCTCCCTCTCCCTCCCTCCCTCCCTCTCCCTCCCTCCCTCCCTCCCTCTCCCTCCCTCCCTCCCTCCCTCTCCCTCCCTCCCTCCCTCCCTCCCTCTCCCTCCCTCCCTCTCCCTCCCTCCCTCTCCCTCCCTCTCCCTCTCCCTCCCTCTCCCTCCCTCCCTCCCTCCCTCCCTCCCTCCCCCTCCCTCCCTCCCTCTCCCTCCCTCTCCCTCCCTCTCCCTCCCTCTCCCTCCCTCCCTCTCCCTCCCTCTCCCTCCCTCTCCCTCCCTCTCCCTCCCTCTCCCTCCCTCTCCCTCCCTCTCCCTCCCTTCCTCTCCCTCCCCCTCTACCTCCTCCCTCCCCCTCCCTCCCTCCCTCTCCCTCCCTCCCTCTCCCTCCCTCCCTCTCCCTCCCTCCCTCTCCCTCCCCCCTCTCCCTCCCCCTCCCCCCTCTCCCTCCCCCCTCTCCCTCCCCCTCTCCCTCCCACCTCTCCCTCCCCCCTCTCCCTCCCCCCTCTCCCTCCCCCCTCTCCCTCCCCCCTCTCCCTCCCCCCTCTCCCTCCCCCCTCTCCCTCCCCCCTCTCCCTCCCCCCTCTCCCTCCCCCCTCTCCCTCCCCCCTCTCCCTCCCCCCTCTCCCTCCCCCCTCTCCCTCCCCCCTCTCCCTCCCCCCTCTGCCTCCCCCCTCTCCCTCCCCCCTCTGCCTCCCCCTCCCCCCTCCTCCCCCCCCTCTGCCTCCCCCTCCCCCTCTGCCTCCCCCTCCCCCCTCTGCCTCCCCTCCCCCCCTCTGCCTCCCCCTCCCCCCTCTGCCTCCCCCTCCCCCTCTGCCTCCCCCTCCCCCTCTCCCCCCTCCCCTCCCCTCCCTCCCCCTTCCCCCCCCTCCCCCCTCCCCTCCCTTCTCCCCCCCTCCCTCCCTCCCTCCCTCTCCCTCCCTCCCTCCCTCCCTCTCCCTCCCTCCCTCCCTCCCTCTCCCTCCCTCCCTCCCTCCTCCCTCCCTCCCTCCCTCCCTCCCTCCCTCCCTCCCTCCCTCTCCCTCCCTCCCTCCCTCTCCCTCCCTCCCTCCCTCCCTCTCCCTCCCTCTCCCTCCCTCCCTCCCTCCCTCCCTCCCCCTCCCTCCCTCCCTCCCTCCCCCTCCCTCCCTCCCTCTCCCTCCCTCCCTCCCTCCCTCCTCTCCCTCCCTCCCTCCCTCCCTCCCTCCCTCCCTCCCTCCCTCCCTCCCTCTCCCTCCCTCCCTCCCTCCCTCTCCCTCCCTCCCTCTCCCTCCCTCCCTCCCTCCCTCTCCCTCCCTCCCTCCCTCCCTCCCTCCCTCTCCCTCCCTCCCTCTCCCTCCCTCCCTCCCTCCCTCCCTCCCTCCCTCTCCCTCCCTCCCTCTCCCTCCCTCCCTCCCTCCCTCCCTCCCTCCCTCCCTCCCTCCCTCTCCCTCCCTCCCTCTCCCTCTCCCTCTCCCTCTCCCTCTCCCTCTCCCTCCCTCCCTCTCCCTCCCTCTCCCTCCCTCTCCCTCCCTCTCCCTCCCTCTCCCTCCCTTCCTCTCCCTCCCCCTCTACCTCCTCCCTCCCTCTCCCTCCCTCCCTCTCCCTCCCTCCCTCTCCCTCCCTCCCTCTCCTCCCTCCCTCTCCCTCCCTCCCTCTCCCTCCCTCCCTCTCCCTCCCCCCTCTCCCTCCCCCTCTCCCTCCCCCCTCTCCCTCCCCCCTCTCCCTCCCCCCTCTCCCTCCCCCCTCTCCCTCCCCCCTCTCCCTCCCCCCTCTCCCTCCCCCCTCTCCCTCCCCCCTCTCCCTCCCCCCTCTCCCTCCCCCCTCTCCCTCCCCCCTCTCCCTTCCCCCTCTCCCTTCCCCCTCTCCCTTCCCCCTCTCCCTTCCCCCTCTCCCTCCCCCCTCTCCCTCCCCCTCCCCCCTCTCCCTCCCCCTCCCCCCTCTGCCTCCCCCTCCCCCCTCTGCCTCCCCCTCCCCCTCTGCCTCCCCCTCCCCCCTCTGCCTCCCCCTCCCCCCTCTGCCCCCCTCCCCCTCCTCCCCTCCCCTCTGCCTCCCCCTCCCCCCTCTGCCTCCCCCTCCCCCCTCTGCCTCCCCCTCCCCCCTCTGCCTCCCCCTCCCCCCTCTGCCTCCCCCTCCCCTCTCCCTCCCTCCCCTTCCCCCCCTCCCCCCCTCCCCCCCTTCTCCCCCCTCCCTCCCCCCTCTCCCTCCCCCCTCTCCCTCCCCCTCCCTCCCCCCTCTCCCTCCCCCTCCCTCCCCACTCTCCCTCCCCCTCCCTCCCCCCTCTCCCTCCCCCTCCCTCCCCCCTCTCCCTCCCCCTCCCTCCCCCCCTCCCTCCCCCCCTCCCCCTCCCTCCCCCCTCCCTCCCCCTCCCTCCCCCCCCTCCTCCCCCTCCCTCCCCCCCTCCCTCCCCCTCCCTCCCCCTCCCTCCCCCCCTCCCTCCCCCTCCTCCCCCTTCTCCCTCCCCCTCCCTCCCCCTTCTCCCTCCCCCTCCCTCCCCCTTCTCCCTCCCCCTCCCTCTCCCCTCTCCCTCCCCCTCCCTCTCCCCTCTCCCTCCCCCTCCTTCCCCCCTCTCCCTCCCCCTCCTTCCCCCCCTCTCCCTCCCCCTCTCCATCCTCTCCCTCCCCCCTCTCCCTCCCCCTCCTTCCCCCCTCTCCCTCCCCCTCCTTCCCCCCTCTCCCTCCCCCTCCTTCCCCCCTCTCCCTCCCCCCTCCTTCCCCCCTCTCCCTCCCCCTCCTTCCCCCCTCTCCCTCCCCCTCCTTCCCCCCTCTCCCTCCCCCTCCTTCCCCCCTCTCCCTCCCCCTCCTTCCCCCCTCTCCCTCCCCCTCCTTCCCCCCTCTCCCTCCCCCTCCTTCCCCCCTCTCCCTCCCCCTCTCCATCCTCTCCCTCCCCCCCTCTCCCTCCCCCTCTCCCTCCCCTTCCCCCCCTCCCTCCCCCCTCCCTCCCCCCTCCCTCCCCCCTCCCTCCCCCCCCTCCCTCCCCTCTCCCTCCCCCCTCTCCCTCCCCCCCCTCTCCCTCCCC